>NC_139344.1:57493406-57685906 GCF_055883805.1 Amblyomma maculatum
AACGGTTAAAAAAAGCGGTCTCATCCTGGCGTAATCCAAAATTTATAGGAGACTCATGCCCATTTAGTCAATGCATCCAATAATTACTACTTGAAGACGTCTTTGGCAAACTGCATAAAGAGCACATCAGAAATGCTTTGAGATTACGTAAGCGAAAAAAAAAAAATGTGTCTAAGATATCAGTCAACAATTTCATAATCACTGAACTAATAGCCATTTTGGAGCATTGTAATACGCACTTTCAAAGTGTACTTCCAAATTCTAGCTCAAGTACCCCTTAAGCTGCACAGTTTCATGACGCAGAAGTAAACATTGTTTCTTACACTAGAGCGTTTTCTACGGTCCTTTTTACCCACGATTGATCCCTTTACCCACGATTCATCCAGGTGAATGATTGTCCTGCGCGAAAATTGGACAAGCTTGAGAAAGCATCCAAAATTTAGGGACTAGAAAACATGCAAACAACAAATAAAACGCTCATTAAAGCGCGTATTGCTGGACCGGAGCCATTAAATTTCAATAAAGTTTCCTCTCCTACCTTTTAAACGCTAATGAAACTCGGTTTGGTGTATACGAGTGTTAGCGTCCCCCAATGACTCGGACTATGAGGATCGCCGTAGCGGAGGGCTCCGCATAATTTCGACTATTTGGGGTTCTTTAATATGCACTCATATCGCATATGTACAGAGGCCTCTAGCATTTCGGCTCCATCGAAACGTAACCATCGCGGTGTGTATCACACCAGCGTCTGACGAGTGAGCAGCCGAGCGTTGCTACTTCTGAGCCTCCAAAGCGACGTGGCTAAAAGGGCTGGACTCATTTAATTAGGAACAAAAATCTAAAGCACGCTGCGTATCTGCCATGCTACCGGAATTTCTTGATGGGTCTCAAGTACCTCCAACGTCAGGCAATATGTCGTCGCGCTCGGTGAGCGCACACTTCGTTTTGTTCTCTCAAAACTGAAGCTGATGTCACGCAGTATCCTCCATATATTGTTGTCTTCCGACCTGCGGAAGGTCGTCGTCTTCGTTAACCGCTTTGAGAACTTTATGAAACGTTGGAATTTCTTTTGTAGCGTAAAGTTGCACTACGCGGGTCAGAGCCGAGTTTCGCGCGAGCGTGCCCCGCCCGTTATGCGCATGCGCGAGAGCCGCGTATAATTGCGAAGAAGCAGAAGCAGAAGTAGAAGAAGAAGTAGAAGAAGAACGCTCGGTCACCCGCAGCTAATGCTTTCGCTACATATTCGGTTCAGCAGCGTTGAACCCCTCTAATGTTTTCAGCCAGCATGCGATGCAATTTCAAACGAACGGCGTGTAGCGTAAAGATGTCGTGTTTGACAGAGGGCGAGCTTGACAGAGTCACTTTGCGAGATCGTCGCTTCGATAAGGTCAGCCGTCCAAAGCAGAGAAGAGCATTTGACCTCAAGCACCTCGGCTTCAAAAAATAAAAAAAGGTGACCTTGCTCAAATTCAGCAAATGAGGTTGAGGTCGCCTCAGATGCTTTCACACCATTTTTGCAGCTGCTGGCAATCAATCTACATCAAACTAAAATTGTAAGGTTGAGATCGGCCGCTCGACTGCAGAAAATAAAAATAGTAATGAGATATTAAAATAAATCACAACTGAAAGTGAAATTGCATTAGGCGATAAATCATGGGATATAGGCAAGCCAAATAGCTATGTCATGTGAGGGTTCTGACTTACTGCTAATTTTCTACAGCAAAACACATCGGCCTAGCTAAAAGCAAGAAAACTCAACGACTTCATGCCCAACTCTGTGGTAAGCCGAGCCTTACCCAGGCATTGAACAAAAGACAGCGTAAACACCCTTACATACTTCTCGGCACAATTTATTCAACAGTCTCGGACGAGTTGCCTTGAAGCATCCACTCGTTTCCCTGCACAAGTAGCGAGGCACACCGGCACCTTCGACGTTGCTCAGCCGCGTGCATTCTGTAACGCCGTTTACTCCGTTAGGGTGGAAAAGAGAAAAAACACCAACGAGCCCCCCTACACTTGCGGCAGCGTGACTCATCATAGGTTTTACTTCCCTCTTCCTTCGCATTTTTTTTCCTCCTCGGCAGTGTTGGCTTCATTGAACACGAAGCTCGCATTCATTTGACATTTGCTAAATCAACTGCACTGAAGTAGTTTCCTTGTCTATGTGTACAGATGTCGCGTATATCAGTGAATCTTGGGGAAATGAATATCCTCGTAGGCAAGGAAGAGTGATTGAAGGGCAAAATTGTATGAATTACTGTTACTGTTTTAAATTACTCTTAATTACGTTTATTATATTCAAACCCATTCGCAGCACGAATAAAACAACGACAGGAAGAAAACACACACGACAGGACGAATGCTGCACTTCCAACTAAAGTTTATTATGAATAACCAAGCTTAAGTACAGAGCTACTATCACCTTCTGACAGTCAAACATGTGTGTCTAAAAAAGCCACTTCATTATCATGTAGATAGAGGGATGGGGTGCTGACACATTGATCGCCTGCTTTTCTAATGTGATATGCCTCAATAATTTCTCTTTCTACCTGATCCCTTCCCCGCCCAAGAAACTTAGTTTTCCGAAAAATGGGTTTGCACTTACAGTCTCGGCAGTGAATTGCGAGATTGCTGCCTTTTCCTTCTTTCACCTGATCGTGGTGTTCTTTTGCTCTCTGATTAAAACAGCGTCCAGTTTGACCTATGTACACACGATTACAGGTGAGTGGAATGCTGTACACTATCTTAGTAGTGCACCGAGTGAACCAAAGATGGTGCTTGATCGAACAGATCGGCTTTTCTTTTCTCACCATCATAGGACAAATTTTTGAAAGCTTACTCGGCGCAGAAAAGACCACGTTTACATCATATCTTTTGGCAACTTTCTTAAGAATGTGAGATAATTTATGAAGGTACGGAATTACTTGAGTGACCTGCCTCTGATCTTGCTTATCTTTCTTTTTAATACCCTTTTTCTTCTGAAGCAGGCTCTCTGCAACTGCAGATAAAGTACCAGGAGGAAAGCCAGACATACGCAATCGCTCTGTTTGCATTTTGACACTTTCGGACATTAGATGCGTACACGATTTTTCTAAGGCGGAATTGAGGCAATTCATGGCAATTGCTCTTTTGATTATTTTAGAATGAGCGCTACTATAGGGGAGGAGTGCCTTTTGTGATCTTGGATTGTACATCCAACATATGTGTCTTTCTAAAAATGAAATTCTTAGGTCAAGAAACTGTATGCTATTGTCACGTGGGAGCTCATGGGTAAACTTTACACCATTTGAGACCGATCTGAATGAGTCAAGAACGTCAGCAACAGCCTCGTCAATAGATGAATTGTGCGGCTTGTCCATTATCACTAGATAGTCGTCTACATACCTAAAAATACGCACGTCAGGAAGCGAGTTTAACAAACTCTTGTCAACGCGAGATAAAAATATGTCACACAGAACTGGCGCCACACACGAGCCAATGCAAATACCTGCTTTTTGCGTGTAAAACCTGTTGCTAAAATTAATGGCAGTGGATTGTAGATAAAACTCTAATAGGGTTAAGAAACGGTCGCTACTTACACCCGACAAGTCTTGAAAAGGCACTTCTCCCGACTCATCAATTACCGACCTTACAGCCTTAAACAAATGTTCGTGCGGTATGGAATAATACAAATCTTCAATGTCAATAGAGAACCCAAAGGTGGCTGATGTGGTGCTGCCGAGCCCTTGCTTCAGTTCTTCAACGATCTGGTGCGAGCTCCTGACGAGGAAGGGGTCTTCTGTCTTCAATGTCGACAGCTGCTTTTGGAGAAACTTTCCTATACCCGACTGCCAACTACCCTTCTCCGATACTATCACTCTGAATGGGAAATCAGGCTTGTGCGTTTTGCATGAGAAGAATGCTTCTAGTGTGCAACTTTCCGAATTCTTCACACTCTTTGCAAGCGAATCAAGGTGTAGATCCTGGAGCATCCTTATTGCTGTGGTCTTTTGTATTCTCTTCTTGAAGTTAGTTTTCTTGAAATTCTTCTCTACAGCTTGAATGGCTTTCTGCTCATACGCTCCTTCCTGTAGCACCACAAACCCACCCTCTTTGTCAGACTGGACTACCATTAAGCCATGCTGTTTTAAGTAGCTGACCACCTTTCGTTGCTGAGGCTTAGAACAGTGACTCACGTTGTTTGCCACAGCTTCGGCACCATCCCAAACGGCTCTGTCCTTGTCTCGCTCCTTTGCTTTTCCTGCTATACGTCGAGCCAGGAGTTCCGGCTTCCCTGCAGCGGGTTCAAAGCAGAATTTTGGCCCTTTTTCAAGGATGCCGCGAATTTCATCCGAGAGCTCGATGTCATCCACGACGTCGACCTTGCTGGGTGCAGTGTGGTTGCTCCTCCTTTTCGGTAGGGAAACTCGAACTCGATGCCACAAGAACTCTATACTTTGTGCAGCCAATTTTTTGTAATCGCGGAACATTCTCGCCGCTCCGCATGGATCCTTTCCTTCCTGGACAAGCACACGAAGCCAGTCTTCATACAGACGAATTTGGCGCCAACCTTCTGACTTGAGTATTCTACACAATCTTCTTGCGTGGCCCAGGGACGGCGACACAACACCTAGTAATGCTTGAACTTCCAAGGGAACCACCCCTTGCTTGATGCAGAAAGAAAGAGTCCGGCACTGGCAGGTGGTCACAGCGATTAAATTCACACATGTGACAATGGGGCTCTGCCTTGCTTGGTGGGAAAGGAAAGAGCCCAGTGTAGAAGAAATACTGTGCAATAACACCGAGGTTTGGGCCAGTTGGTAATGATCCATATTCAAACCCATTCCTTTCCCACCAAGCGAGGCAGAGCCCCATTGTCACATGTGTGAATTTAATCGCTGTGACCACCTTCCAGTGCCGGACTCTTTCTTTCTGCATCAAGCAAGGGGTGGTTCCCTTGGAAGTTCAAGCATTACTAGGTGTTGTGTCGCCGTCCCTGGGCCACGCAAGAAGATTGTGTAGAATACTCAAGTCAGAAGGTTGGCGCCAAATTCGTCTGTATGAAGACTGGCTTCGTGTGCTTGTCCAGGAAGGAAAGGATCCATGCGGAGCGGCGAGAATGTTCCGCGATTACAAAAAATTGGCTGCACAAAGTATAGAGTTCTTGTGGCATCGAGTTCGAGTTTCCCTACCGAAAAGGAGGAGCAACCACACTGCACCCAGCAAGGTCGACGTCGTGGATGACATCGAGCTCTCGGATGAAATTCGCGGCATCCTTGAAAAAGGGCCAAAATTCTGCTTTGAACCCGCTGCAGGGAAGCCGGAACTCCTGGCTCGACGTATAGCAGGAAAAGCAAAGGAGCGAGACAAGGACAGAGCCGTTTGGGATGGTGCCGAAGCTGTGGCAAACAACGTGAGTCACTGTTCTAAGCCTCAGCAACGAAAGGTGGTCAGCTACTTAAAACAGCATGGCTTAATGGTAGTTCAGTCTGACAAAGAGGGTGGGTTTGTGGTGCTACAGGAAGGAGCGTATGAGATTCAAGCTGTAGAGAAGAATTTCAAGAAAACTAACTTCAAGAAGAGAATACAAAAGACCACAGCAATAAGGATGCTTCAGGATCTACACCTTGATTCGCTTGCAAAGAGTGTGAAGAATTCGAAAAGTTGCACACTAGAAGCATTCTTCTCATGCAAAACGCACAAGCCTGATTTCCCATTCAGAGTGATAGTATCGGAGAAGGGTAGTTGGCAGTCGGGTATAGGAAAGTTTCTCCAAAAGCAGCTGTCGACATTGAAGACAGAAGACCCCTTCCTCGTCAGGAGCTCGCACCAGATCGTTGAAGAACTGAAGCAAGGGCTCGGCAGCACCACATCAGCCACCTTTGGGTTCTCTATTGACATTGAAGATTTGTATTATTCCATACCGCACGAACATTTGTTTAAGGCTGTAAGGTCGGTAATTGATGAGTCGGGAGAAGTGCCTTTTCAAAACTTGTCGGGTGTAAGTAGCGACCGTTTCTTAACCCTATTAGAGTTTTATCTACAATCCACTGCCATTAATTTTAACAACAGGTTTTACACGCAAAAAGCAGGTATTTGCATTGGCTCGTGTGTGGCGCCAGTTCTGTGTGACATATTTTTATCTCGCGTTGACAAGAGTTTGTTAAACTCGATTCCTGACGTGCGTATTTTTAGGTATGTAGACGACTATCTAGTGATAATGGACAAGCCGCACAATTCATCTATTGACGAGGCTGTTGCTGACGTTCTTGACTCATTCAGATCGGTCTCAAATGGTGTAAAGTTTACCCATGAGCTCCCACGTGACAATAGCATACAGTTTCTTGACCTAAGAATTTCATTTTTAGAAAGACACATATGTTGGATGTACAATCCAAGATCACAAAAGGCACTCCTCCCCTATAGTAGCGCTCATTCTAAAATAATCAAAAGAGCAATTGCCATGAATTGCCTCAATTCCGCCTTAGAAAAATCGTGTACGCATCTAATGTCCGAAAGTGTCAAAATGCAAACAGAGCGATTGCGTATGTCTGGCTTTCCTCCTGGTACTTTATCTGCAGTTGCAGAGAGCCTGCTTCAGAAGAAAAAGGGTATTAAAAAGAAAGATAAGCAAGATCAGAGGCAGGTCACTCAAGTAATTCCGTACCTTCATAAATTATCTCACATTCTTAAGAAAGTTGCCAAAAGATATGATGTAAACGTGGTCTTTTCTGCGCCGAGTAAGCTTTCAAAAATTTGTCCTATGATGGTGAGAAAAGAAAAGCCGATCTGTTCGATCAAGCACCATCTTTGGTTCACTCGGTGCACTACTAAGATAGTGTACAGCATTCCACTCACCTGTAATCGTGTGTACATAGGTCAAACTGGACGCTGTTTTAATCAGAGAGCAAAAGAACACCACGATCAGGTGAAAGAAGGAAAAGGCAGCAATCTCGCAATTCACTGCCGAGACTGTAAGTGCAAACCCATTTTTCGGAAAACTAAGTTTCTTGGGCGGGGAAGGGATCAGGTAGAAAGAGAAATTATTGAGGCATATCACATTAGAAAAGCAGGCGATCAATGTGTCAGCACCCCATCCTCTATCTACATGATAATGAAGTGGCTTTTTTAGACACACATGTTTGACTGTCAGAAGGTGATAGTAGCTCTGTACTTAAGCTTGGTTTTTCATAATAAACTTTAGTTGGAAGTGCAGCATTCGTCCTGTCGTGTGTGTTTTCTTCCTGTCGTTGTTTTATTCGTGCTGCGATTGGGTTTGAATATGGATCATTACCAACTGGCCCAAACCTCGGTGTTATTACGTTTATTACATTGTTATCGTGCTGGTAGGTAAAAACACAATAAAAGGACTCTGAACGGAAATAAACTAAGCCAGGCTGACAGACGACCGCGGGGGAAAACTATCGAGATTTCTATCTGAGAGGAAAGGTGGCTGCATTGCTCCGAAGATAGCAGAGTCAGAAAGCCCTTCCACATCTAAAAACGGCCAACGAAATATGAGCGAAGCCACGTCGGTTCTGTGGCGAATTTGCAACCGAGCTCTCTAAAGCATCAAAGGCGCTGTTTCCAAAGGCTATGAACACGTCGCAAACCGATAG
This sequence comes from Amblyomma maculatum, assembly GCF_055883805.1. Lineage (NCBI taxonomy): Eukaryota > Metazoa > Arthropoda > Arachnida > Ixodida > Ixodidae > Amblyomma > Amblyomma maculatum. The sequence continues at coordinate 57,501,005 of NC_139344.1, forward strand.
TCAGCAGATCAGTTGTCGTGGCTAGAAAGGTGCAAATTACGACCGTTTTCACCGCCTAAAACCTGATATCGTACTGAAATATCCGCTTCATCGCGCGTGGCTGCTTCTCTTTGCAACGCACGCGTATGGCAAAAACGGGCCCTTGCGAAGGAACTACGTAAAATTATGGATGGCAGCGTCAGACTGCAGAGCAATGTTCTCGTCACACTTGCACCCCTATATATCCGCGACAACATCGACGACGTCTCCAGATTGTGGTCTGCGGTGCGTTCTTTGCTTCCAAAGCATGAAGCAGCAGCAATCACTCTCGGCCAATTCCACTAAACGCCACATATAAGTGAGAAATTGGACGTCCATTGGTCATCAAACGGTGCACTGCGCTGTCGGTCATCACGTGCTAGTTCAGAAACTATGCAGTAAGTATGGCCGCACGCGACCCTTGTTGCTGACTTTGCGGTGACAGTTGCGATTCCTATAGTGATCGATTGTTTCCTGTGATTTGTAAGCAGAAAGAGATCAAAGCACAATCCGCGCAACTGTAGTCTATACGCCTACCGGCTATACTTGCAGGTATAGAGGATGCTCACATATATACTGAACATTTTTAACACGGAAAATCCTGCTCTGCGTATACCAGCAGCTCACGCGCTGCATGCCTGATTTTTTTCTTTAATGAGCCAAGAGGGATGTAATGCTGCATGCATGTGTCACTCTGTTATTTAGCAGCATATATCAAAGCATATCTGCATTTCCACTGCGCGAACACATGAAACACCTGCGCACTCCCATCAAACTTCATGCATTGAAAACATGCATGCATGCACGTGTTTGTATCAACGCATACTAAACAAAACACAAAGTAATAACTCAAAACTGCAATTTCATCGGGCCTGCAGCCTGCACAAAGTAGGCTATTAGTAGAAGGGCAGAAGTCGCAACTGAACCGCTTCACCGATCGCCAAGCAAGCACAAAGAGCGTGAATTTCGTTGAGCTCGCGGTTCTAAACTTGTAGCGTATTCTGGCCGTGCGCAGAAAGACCTAGTGCTCATGTCTGAGTCGGTCTTTTTTCTTCGTTGTGTAATTTGCGTCGTCTTAATGGTGAGACTTAGTACTCTCAGCTACGCTCACCGCGCTGATTTTTCCCGTATATAAACGTGAGTTGCCAATCGCTTCGCAAATCCGCCACTGGTGGTGACACATGTATTCGCTTAAAATTAATTTCGCACTTTGCAAAAGCTTTGTTTTCGTTAAAAATGGGATATTTGCTAGCATATAACGCTTACCAATATATATTGTATAGTCTAACCTGACTTTGTATTCCCCCGCAGCCCGCACAGTTTCTTAACCTGGCCGCTCCATGCAGAGCGCATGCATATAGCATCTCTCTACTACAATTTCCAAGCTCATTTTGACGTAATAAATTCAACGAAAGTGCCAGGCATCGAGTGGTTTAAGCGTTCCTTCCGTAAACTGGTCCTCCGATCTACAAAGATAAATGCGCATTTCCACGTTTAGAGTCAGCTCTGCCTGGACTCGCCCACAGTACAAAGAAAAAAAAATGTAGTCCCACCGAGAGTGATTTTATCCTGGAAGGAGCAATACATACCAACCACAACCCTTAGTTCAAGCCTTAGTTTAACCAGAAGTGGCTAAACGCACTCAAATATCAACCCACCATGTTGCTGATGCCGCTCTCGGCTGCCTGGCACCAAAGCCAAGAAAGTAGTCCGGGCTTCCCGTACGAGCGGTGCACAATGCGCGTCCGGAACGGGGCCTCGGGTGTCGCTGACACGACCGCTATGAAGTGGCCAAATATGTTGCGGACAGATACCAGAGTCAGGGCTGGTCCGGCCTGAGTCACGACACCGCGGCAGCGTGCGAAGCGCGGCTTCCATCCCATCATCGACATTTGTATGGCGAGCGATGTGGACGCCCGGTCTGCGGCCACGCTGAACGATGCAGTCCACTCAAGGGCCATCAGGCGACACGGCCACGAGTCCAAAGCTCGGTGCGAGAACTCCTGCGTGCAGAACGTGATTGTTGTGGAAGAGGGTTACTGACACGTAATTGACGCTGTCACTAATCATTTGAGGCCGTTAATGCAGTTTACATTCCCCGTCAGAAAATTCTTTGGTTTGGTTTAGTTTACAGAGTTTAGCGTCCCAAAAAGACTCAGGATCTGAGGGACGCCGTAGTAGAGAGCTCCCGAAATTTCGACCACCTGGGGTTCTTTAACGTGCACTGACATCGCACAGCACACGGGCGCTTTGCTTTTCGCCTGCATATAAAAGCGGCCGCCGAGGCCGGGATTTGATCCGGCATCCTTAAGTTCAGCCGTCGAGCTCCGTATCCACAGAGCTATCGCGGAGCTACAAAACTGCAATGCATATCGCATCTACGTGAGTGTCGCTCACTATTAAAATAACGCAAAGCAATGCTCTAGACCTAGCTACAAACCAAAAGTTAGTAGCAGTTTCTCACTCGTTTCACTTCCCCCTAGAGCAGTGGTTTCCAAATGAATTGCAATTCAAGGGAGGGGTGTTCTAAGTTTTTAATATTGGAGAATGAGGTAGAAAAAAGCCAGTAGTTTTGGCTGTCCTCGGCATAAAAGGAAATTTGTCACGAATCAACGACTTCCTCTAGAAAAGCAAAGGAAATATGTAGATCACCTCCCTGGAAGTAGCATTATGTAATCCAAGCAAGGATACTACAAAGGAAATGAGCGGTGGTTACAAACCTCGTCATTAAGCCACGAAACAAGCACCGTATGCAATTGCATATATGGTTCCAGGGTGGTGATTTCCATACACCCTTTGTTTTTCTGAAGGTAGCCGATGCTTATAAATCCTACGGAGCAACACAAGGGATGTGAAGTGGACATGTTCTTTGCGCCCACGACGTTAAAGAAATTGAAAAACACCCAAGCTCTGGCTTTAAGGGTATATGAACTGATAACGTTAATTCACACACAGACATGAAACCTTCTTTTTTTTTTCCTCGATGATGCAGTTCTGCCAGTATACTCCTACTTAGCAGGTTTCAATCTGAGAAAGCAGAGCTAATGCACACTTCAAGGGTGCCTCGGTGCACTCGCATGCAGTGCGCATCAAGGCAACTTCATGCTTCTCGTGCACCACCTGTTGGGGCACCGACGCACACCAGACCGCGGGGATTTTCCTGTGGCCCCCGCATTCCGGTATGATGATGGTAAAAGCAACGACAAAGGGGAAATTAGTGCATCAGTAGTGCATCAGAAGGCAACATTGAACCTATAAATTCAAATACAGTGTGTCACTCTGCTTACCTCCAGGGAGAGAAGACAGGTAGCCCGGTGAAGGGAGTTTAGATGCGCCCCATCGGCTACTTTCTGAGCTATATCCTGAAGGTGACCGGAGCACAGCGTCTCGTAGCGTGCCATCTGGCGCATCTCGCCGCTAACCACCTCATCAGGACTGTCCAGTTCCCACGAGGGCTCCTCTCCGTCCGCGTGGAACCAGACAAACACGAAGCCACAAAGCCCTCGGCAAGTCCACGTTTTCACAGCGACGAACGAAGGTGCTAAAATAAAAGTGCATCTCTTTGGCAAAGCACACATCGACCATTAAAAAAAAAAAAAACCTTTTCGGCTGTTATTTCTATTGGTAGACGAGCGTTTGTGCCATTTCATGAAAGTAGGCTGAAATGTGAACGCGTGATGAATTGAAATTACAACTAAAAATATTAGAAGGCCTCGGAATTCTCGGGATCTCACATGGTTTGATACTTTGCGCCGTAATTCAGCGGATTTGGTGTTCGACTTCTGATGCCAAGGTCGTCGAATCGGATTCCGACCACGGCGGCCTCACTGTGATGGAGAGTAAACGCAAAAGAGTCCATGTGCTGTGCGATGGCAGCACACTTCCAAGAACTCGAAGTGGCTCAGTTTAATCCAAAGCCCTCCAATTGTGGCTTCCTCATGCCGTTTGTGTCACTTCGGAGCAGTCATCACCACAACGGTATAGCATATGCATGCTGCGCGGGTTTACATCCTGTTTGTACAATACTGTATGCCGGTTTATCGTTTTTCTCGGCCTATTCCTGTTGAGGACAGATTAACAGCCAGCCTTTTGAGATAAATCAAATATCTCTTCTTCTTCAGAGCGCTAAATACAGTCAAAAGTATTCCCCTCCCCCAATCACGGCCAAAGAAAACGTTCTCATAGCTTGATATCACATTTTTTTTTTTTTCAAGTTGCCATAAGCAGCACAAGAGAAAAAAAAAAAACGATCATAGGTGAAACACCGCAGCCTTTAAAATATCGTCTGCTTGAATATTTATGTGCGCGAAAGTTACGTTGAAACGTCGCCACAGAGACCAAAACACATTAAAAAACAGCAGTAATGAATGATACCTAAATGTTATATCAAACAAAGTTCATTATTTCGAAGAGTCCTGAGGCGACGCATGTTCTTCTAACCTAAACTGCATCTCCGTGAAGGCATGTGGCCATTTATCCGGGTATTTATTCATTCTTGTTTCTTCAACATAGCTGCAATGAGTGTCCCGATGAACTTCAATGTTCCGATAAACATTCGTGGCATATAGAAATCCTTGCTTTCTATTACTTTTGGTCGTTTTACTTGTTCATGTCTTTCCATTTATCCATCTCCACAGTGCTCCATGCATTGCGGCGACGGCTCATTTCATTATCAAACATGCTCTTGGTTTTTCCCTCAAGCTGGTTTCAGTACTGAGTCAACTCTACGGTCGTGTAGCGTAAATTCTCACTCTTATTGACGTACGGCACGTGCGCGCATGCTCCGGTGTCCGCCTGGAACCTCCAACCGCGGAACGGGCACTCGATGACGCCCAGGTTGGCGCCCAGGTGCGGGCAGTACGCGTCCATCACGTGCGCCACGCCGTCCCCGGTGCGGAAGACCACCAGCTCCTCGCCTGACAAAAAAAAAAAAAATGAAACAATACGGAACATCTCAGGCTTACGTTTGAGCAAGAAATGGCCAAAACACAGAAGTGATTCGCTTTAAATGAGGACTTTGCACACGAGCATCCTCCAGCCACGGAATTTTTAGCCCATATTATCAGACCTTGACGACTAGACTAAAATCCTTTCCAGGCTCTATAAGCTACAGGTTTTCAACCAGATTTGCGGGAAAGTACTAAAACACATCCACAAAATTATCAGACAGCTTCCTGCACCAGTTCGAATCTACTTGTCCTTCGACAATGAACGAGGTATATATATAAATATATATATATATATATATATATATATATATATATATATATATATATATATATATATATATATATATATATCAACTTTTGCACTCCTCAGAGAAAATTTTTGCGCTGTCACATGAAAAGGAATTTCTTTTTTCGCCATAATTATTAAAGGTAACAACACTGGCCGGTTCAATACGTATACGACTCCGCTCTGCTTAATCTACATAACGTTTGCAATGACGCGAACGTGATAAAGGCCCTTTTCTCCAATAAATCTGACTTAGTGGGCCTTCGATAGAGAAATCACGAGCTAACCCCTCATGGCAACTGTTAGACGGCAGGTGACATGTGCGGACGCTGCTTTGTCAGCGGGTAGTGGGGCGTCGTGAAATTGCATAACATGACAGGAGTTGCCAACCCAGATAGCCCATTTCAAAGGGGGATCGAATTAACCGACCAGGACCATTCTGAGTGAGACACATGGCTCCCATGCCAAGCAGGCCCGTTTGTAAGTGTTGATTAAAGCGGTATCAGTAGCTGTGTCGGGTGGTATTTCGCATAATGTGGTCGCTTACGGCTCTGTGATATAATGAGAGTGTGTTAGATAACAGAGGCATAAATTAAGGAATTAGCGATAAAGCGAGTAGCAAAGTGCGTCCGCAAGGAGAGCCGCAGACGGCAACTAATAAAGCATTCGCGTCATGTCCTTCAATGGCATAGAGTGTATCCCCATAATACTTGACCCCTAGCTCGAGCAGCGACTCCTGTGGATGACTGACGTGATAGAATTCGACTGAAGACTTATAGAACACAGCTTTAGAAGAGACAGCGCTGAAATGAAACCCGAAGATGACGAAATCAGCTTGTGGGTAGGGTCACCGAACTCTCCTGACGACGGCGGCTGCTTAGTAATGATAGTTCTCGGCTGCTGGCGTCACGTGCATTGCACGATATTATTTGTGAAAGTGCGGAGAGATCTCCAACAGATCCTCAGATCATCGACAGTATTTTATACGCGGCATGGACGCTCAGTGAACTGCACTTTACGTAAGGCGACCGTTCTATAAATTACCCAACCTCAACTTTTTAAATGTAATTATGTTCTTACAAAAGCAAGACATTTTTCCTACCCGCGCGCCAGCAATACGGTCTCTTTGCATTACCGCACTTGAACGAATTTCTGGTGCGAAACTAGTTTTTTATTGATCTCGCTTTAGAAACTGGTCACAAAAACTTCCAGAACGAGTGTGTTACACGAATGTATTAGCATACAGCTATTCTATGAGAACAGTGATCGTTGACAGTATTCTGGCTTAAACTACCCTCCGGTACTCGAGTGCAACTTGCGTAGCCTCGCGCATTACGCCCTTTAAGAGGCTGTCATGCATATGTATGTATAATGCGGCGGGCAGCCGTTGCAGACCCGTGGCGCATGCCTGGCGCGCTGCCAGGTTCGAGGTCAGTGCCGCTGGCGCTCTCGTCAAAACATAGATACGTCGTGCGATGTCCTGCGATTACTGGCGCCCAACATCTTGGCTCTATGCCAAGCTTTGGTGTTTACGACGGCGCGGCACCTGAAAGGCTAAGACCTAAGACGCTGAAAACATCGGTGAGGCGGTTTAATCATGGCGTGGAGACCACACAAGAAACAGCTGAGGGTGACAGGGCACCATGAATAGGTGCAAACACCTCAAGCAGGATACTCCCACGCGCCCACGAGCGATGACGAAGAAGCGCGATTGCCGCTACTAAATTGTGTTACGCAATGTCTCACGTTCTTATGTTTATGAGATTTAGCTTTTCGATTTTCTAAATAGAGTTCAGCATACTTATTTTGAAGTAATTATATAGCACTTTATTTTTTAGCGCCTTTTTTTGCACATCGGTGGAATCTTCAAGAACGCGAATAGACCGATCCCACCGATCAATCTGCGCATGCGCCGGTTTCCCGGAAGTTTGTCCGCCACCATGTTAGTTGTAGTCCACTGGTCAGCGCGTGCACATGCCACTGCACTCCTGGAATCACCGCTTCACACGAACTTATCGCACATTTCTCAGACTTCTCCGCCGAGAAAAATTTGTCATGCCATTATTTTAGAAAATTGCGCTGACTGTTTTATGCAAGGGAAACTTTCGAACCATCCTGTTGTTCTTTTAGCGATGGCATATATACACTTTGTATGGTTGAAAAGGCGTCGGCATAGCCGGCCCACATGTGGGAAATAATCGGAGGCTGAGCAAAACATATCATATCATGGCAATTTGTGGTTCTAGTGATTGATAACCGATTGGTGTGTGATAGGCGGTGACGAGTTAAAGAAATAATAATTAATTGATTAATTGCCGAATTAAGAAATGAGAAGTGAACAAAAGCATTTGAAGTAAGGGCGTTAAAAAGTGTAAAATTATCAGAATGAAAAGCCAATGCTTGGTGATGCTCATTAATAAAATTCAGAGTGTGTAATTCATAAATTATTTTAAGTAATTGAAAAATGAACAATTGGAGAAAGAATGTCAAAATGCTCAGAATGATGACTGGCTGACGGAAAAACTTTATTGAGAGAAAAGGGAGGGGATGTTCTCAGAATTAAAAGGCTGTTCTTGTTTATTGTAATTAAGAAAATATGGAGCGTGAAACTGATCAATTATTTACTTTAAAGCATTGAAAAAAAGAGAAATTGGAAAAACGGGATCGAAGGTGTTGAAATTTTTAGAATGAAAAGTCAATGTTTTTTGATATCTATAAAGGAAGTTTAGAGTGCGTCATTGATCAATAATTTGAAATAATCGCAAACATGAAAAATTGCAAAAACGGGGCTTCAAAGATGTCAGACTGCTCGGAAAAAAGTCAATGCTTGCTGATGCTAATTAAAAGTTTAGACTACGTAATTGATTAACCAATTAATTGAAATATACGAAAAAAATTAAAATAGGAAAAGGGGGCCTAATGGTGCAGAATGATAGGAATCAGAATCCAATGCTTGATTATGCTAATTAAGGGAAGTTAGCGCGTGTTATTGATCAAATAATAAATTAAACGAATTGAAAAAAATTAAAAAGATAAAAGAGGTTCAAAGGTTTCAAAATGCTGAGAATGAAAATTCAAAGCGTCAAGATGTTAACGAAGAAATTTCAGAGCGTGTGTTATGAATTTATTATTTTAAATAATTGAACAAAATGAAAAATGCTTTCAAACGTATAAAGCTGCTAAGAATGAAAAATTAATTTTTGTTGATGCTGAGTAATAATGTAGAAAGAGAAATAAAAACAAAATAGAAGTAAAAAGCAGAAAAAAAAATAGAACACAACATAAATAATGAAAGCAAAAACATCCGTGTGTGTGAAACGCTATCGAGTCATAGCCGTAGCAGCGGAGCTGAAGTGATCCCTTAATTTTGTTTCTGTTGTTACCGAGTGATTACGAAGTGCTATCCTATCTTTGAGCCATGTATGAATAGTTTGAGGGAAAACAATTTGTTTGGAGGTGTTGTCATAGCACGCGTGTGCTTTGCGATGCGTGTTATGTTATTTTAGCTTAGTGACGAACGCCATAGGGATGTAATGGTTGGCGACAGTTTTGAATTGTGGCGCCAGTCCTTCGTGTCTTATTTGTCATCTGGATTTTACAAAGCCGATATTTGCTAACAGACCTTTGCAACAGTGATATCTACTGACTTCTAATAAACCAGGTGAGGTGTCTTTGTGTCCGCGCGAAAACGGTGAGATTTCAGAGATACCGCTGACACAGTGGAATTGTGAAAGTTTACCTGAGTTTTGGCCAGAGTGACCTGGGTAAGCTGTTGCAAGTGTCCCGTGTAGCATCTTACGTCGATAAAAAATCAAGGTCTTGATGTACTATCATGATAATAAAGTTAATTAATCAATCAATTACACACGCCAAATTTTTTTAATTAGATCATCAAGCAAATTGGCTTTCTATTCCGAGCACATTTGCACCTACCAAGCCCTTTTCCGTTTTAGCATTATTTAATTTATTTCAATTGACTATTGACCAATTGCATTTTCTAAATATTTTAGATAGCATCAGCAAGCATTGGCTTTTCATTTTGAGTATTTTGATACCTTTGAAACCCCCTTTTCTAATTTTTTCTATCACCAATTCACCAAATATTCAATTATTGATATTGATTTTATTAACTCGTCATCGCCAATCACACACCAATATGTGATCAATCACTACGACCAAAAATCAGCATGATGCAATTTTTTTCCGCAGCCCCCGAATATTTTCGACACGCGTTGTCGACTACTACTACTATTACGACGATGACGGAGCCGACGGCTTTTCGACCGAACGAGCTGAACAAGCTGCACTTAAAAAAGAAGTTGCTTTCCCTTGTGCTATTGCTATGGCATCCAGGAACGTAACAGGTGAATTTTCCCAATGCACTCGGGCATACACAGGAGCTAAAAATTGTTCGGAAACGCGGCACGCAGGCACTCCAGGCGGGCGGAGCGGCCGAATGACTACATCTACTAGCATACACCGCGGCAGCGGCGACGTCGTGAAACTGGCCGGTGGGATCGGTCTATTGCGTGCAGGAAGATGGTGGTTCAGCGGTGCCTTCGTGGAGGAAGGAAATGTATCGTCATGTCTTCGTGTTGCCATTTGCAAGCGTGTGCACTAAAATGAACGTGGTTTGTGACGTTTCAGACGCAGTCGCATGTAGTTGTGTTGGTTGCGGTAAAGCTTGTATCGTGCAAAGCTTCTCGGACGGTGCTGCAAGGTCAATGCAGCAGGTCGCGCTACTTGGAAGAAAACACGTGCAGCTAGCTACCTATTGCCAGGGGCATCATCTCGATGATGATGATGATGATGATGATGATGAACGATTACAAGGGCCCTGCAAACTGTGCGGCAATATTAAAGCACAAAAAATAAGATTACTCCAAATGGCGCTGCGATCGGCAACGACATGGGGTGTAGGCAAAACGCAGCGTGCTTACACTGCGCCAAGCGACGCTGCCTTCGGAACCAGTTCGCGCGTGCGAATATCTTGTAGCGTAAGCTTCACTTCTGCGTAGAAATAGTTTGGTTTATGCCTGGAGAGTTGTTACACTTTATCAGCCGATTACTGCTGGAATTACCTGGCGAAGAGCGTGGTATTGGCCTCCTTCTCCGTGGCCTCAACAGTGCGCGGCTACGGTACATAGACGACTGCAGTGAGTGATTAAGTTAAATAAAAACGAGAAAGCGCAATGCATAATAAAGACTAATAGTCAACACTGTTCAACTCCCTGGCCTATTCCTAGCGCATGCAAGGAGGCCAACGATATGAATGACTGGAAGTGTGTTTTTCATATGAAGGACTCTTTTGGCTGGCTTTCGCTGCTTCAAGCACTTTCACTCTAATCAATATTATCGACAACTATAGTGAGCTAGAAATCACATTTCTAGCTCACTGTACCACCAACTTAAGTCATAGAATTTCGTATTTAATAAGAGCTCAATCTTAGTTTTTTGTAACATATTCGGCTAGTGCGCTGCGAACTTGTTTTAGCCCGCTAGTAAAAAAGATGTCTATCATCTGTGTCATCTTACAGACGTAGCCAAGGTCATTCACAGGTTAATATAGACATGAAGGCCCGTAGGAATGCTCTCCTTTTGTTCTCTTTGCTCTATAGGAGACACGCATGAGTGCAGATGCAACGTTCTCCACGATTGCTTGTAGCGAAATTTGCGCAATCTCCTGACCTTTTTAAATATACTTCTAAATTTTCATTCAAATGCGCGTCACCTTATTCCACTTTGGGAAATTAAACTCCACGTATCATATATACTTAAACATCCTTCTCGATCAGAGCTAGGTTGTAAGTGGATATTTAATTTGTTCGTTAGGAATTTAATTGATGACCTTCAAACAGAAGATTTAAGAATGTGAGAAATAACGCTGCGTGGCTGCCCGAATCCTAACGATGTTTACTCGCTTTCTAGAACCAGTGATAAACAGTCGCTCGTTGAAACTTGCGAAAGTAAAAAAAAAAAAAAAAAGTAAAAAGCTACCTTCACAAGTCCGGGCCTGTAATTTCATCAATATCGCGCTGGAGTGACTGCTCAAGATAATTGCAGTTACCTTCGCAGCAGCTTTTGTGTCCTTTTCTGTGTGAACGTATGCACGGACAGTACTGCAGGTGAATGAAACTCACAGTGCAACTTCCCTGCGGGATCATACGCATACAGAATATCGCGCCTAAACAATTGTTATGACTTGATAGTATATATACAGCAAAACGGGCACGAGCTGCGTTTATTCTTGAGCTATTTGTCGTGCCGCCGAAAAGCTATAACGACAATTAAGGGTTGCAAACGACCTAACCTAGTTTCAGTGCAGAACTGCAACGCACGTTAGCCACGAAGGCAATCCGTCACCGAAGAGTCTACTTGTCGCGCTCAACGCCGCTGCCCTTCACACTCATCCTTATTCGACCGCAATAAACACATTGAAACAAGTGCCATTTTATTTTTTGTGCCTTGTGGCGCAATCAACCGCACTACAGCTTGGAGAGATATTGGGAATTATGCCCATAAACACGGCAAGCGCCGCGCATCCAATGCAGGCGGCCCGCGCTTTTCCCTACACCACGAAAGTCACTGCTGTCACCATGCCGCCGCATCTCCACTGACGTCACGGGCTGACGCTTGTCTATAAAGAGTTGGCTCAGATTTCCCGTCGAGTTAAACTGCGTCAACCGTTAAGGGGTCAATTTTTGCCGACTTAGCCGAGCATCTTTGTCTTCGTCGTCGTTGGCCTTGTCTTTCGTAATTTGCAAGAAAAATTATTTGAAATCCGCGCCGAGCATACGTGGCTATGACGTCATTTTTATTAGCACTAGTACTTATAACAGTTCTCAGGGCAGCGTGGCGATGCAAAGAAACTCGTGCCTCACTCAGTTGTCTCCATGGGGCTCTGTGCAAGTTTCGCTGGCATCCTAAGACGTCTGCAGTTAAACAGTGCAAGGAATGTTCATTTAACGGTGCGGTCACTTAACAATGATCAGTACGGCTTCCGAGCAACGGTGCTTACCGAACACATGCAATGGCTTCACGCCATGCACGCCCAGCGCTGATGACTCAATTACTGGAATCCACCCATTGGGGAAAACAGGCGGTAATGATGAACTCTTCGATATGGACTTACGCTCCCAGGACAGTTGGTGGCTTTTCTGAAGCAAATATAGTTATACGCTGTAACTTGAGAAAAGGCTGTCATCAACTCAATATGCAAGGTGCACATGTAATCAGAAGTGAATTCCAACGCAGGTCTGGATACCACTGCGCCGCCAACATCGCCACTTTCCTAATTATGCAGAGGTCGCACATACTCAAGATGGCTCCAAAAAATGACGCCGCTCATTTAGCATGCACATTTTGCCTACGCTCAAACGCCGCATCGTCGTACAAGTAGCGGCGCGTTTTGCTTCGGTGTTGAAGCTAATGTACAGGTGCGGACAAAATATTACGGAGCACGCTTCTGGTGTTAGACATTTTGACACGCGTTCCATAGGGAAGATATGACCGCCACTTGAGTCCATACAGGTGCGCCAGCGGCTGTGTTAACCTATGTATAAGGTAATACCTAATAGTAAATAAGTTATACGTGAGGAAAGCTTTTATGCCAAGGTGTGCTCCGTATTGTTATGGCCGGGACTGCACCGATAAATCTAGGATAAAATCCAACGCGACGTGCTTCTTTAGCCGGAATGTGCAAAAGCTCCTTTGAAGGAGACATATGCTGTGAACTTCTCAAAGCCACATCGGCTATGGGGACGCCGGAGGGCTTCATTCATTTTAACCACCTGGGATTCTATAGTATGCAATGACATCGCACAGTACAAGGGTACCTTGCGTTTGGCCTCCATTTTAACGCTGTCCCGACAGCTGGGATTAAAACCGCTTTCTCGGGCTCGGCATGCAGTCGAGATTCCTGGCACTGAGTCGCCGCGACGGAACCCTTCGAAGGAATACCGAATTTCTTTCTCTTTTGGCAAATTGGTGAAATTTTTATACTGCTGCGGGGAAATCGTGCGTAAAATAGGGATTTATAGTTTTCGGTGAGGGATTTTTTAGTTGCGATATTGTGCATAGCTGTTTTGCGCAAGCTCGCTACCATTCCTGCGCATCAAATATGTTCGGAGAGATCTTAACTGTGAAATCGCAACTCCGCGTTACACGGAGGGCTAATTGCATAGTACATGATTCCTGCCACGTTTCTTCTAAACGTGCAAGTGGGGCCAAATGCAAATTTGCAATCGCTCTATAAAGAAACGCAACTCCGAGATATTCTCAAATCAATGACTTCCCGGCGGCGTGTTAATAATAACCTCGATACAAACACTGAATACCGGTTCTTGCAAAGATAACCACGCGCGATAAATTTACCGTGCATTGGTTTGGTTCTTGTGTACAATGTCATCGAAAATTCAAAATAATTCCAGCTTAAATGGGTCGTGATGTGGCTTTTTAAAGGTATAGTGAACAAATATCCAAGAATACTGAGAAAGTATCACAATAGCATTCTTAAGACACGATTACACTAGTACAGACACATAATTCGAGTTAGTTTTGAGCGGATGGCTGTATTTTTGACGTTTTCTGAGCGGCCGCAGGGTCAGAGGCAGTGCGCTCCCGATTGTGAGCCGGCGGGATTCTACGAGGGAAAAGAAAGGCGTCCCCTGCTTGCACAGCTGACCTGCGAGAAAACCCTGCGGCACTCGAGGAAAAGGTTATCCACACGTTCTTCTCATATAGCCAGAGACACACGGCATCGTTGCGCGCAATCCCGACTGGCAACGCAAAGGTGGGACTTGAAAATCCATTTACAATAGGCGAACTACTCGAAGCCCTAGCCCACGCTAAACCGAAGTCAGCCCCCGGGCACGAAGAAGTAACGTATGGCCGGAACTCAAAAACCTTAGCACCGAGGCTCGAGATCAGCTCTTATCATAAACGAATCCTGGAATGATCGAATGGTGCTAAATGCACTCAGACTATCATTGGTCCCCATACCAAAATCAGGCAAAGACCTCACAAAACCAGTGAACTTACGGAAAATAGCTTTAACGTCAGCGATCTACAAACTGATTGAGCGAATGATAGACACAGGTATATGTCGCTACATCGAATAAATATACCGAGAGTTTCATCTGGCTCCGGCAGGAATATGGGCACACGACTGCCTTCGCCTTCTCCGCAGGGTACTCAACCGTAAGTCCCGAAAACAGCAGAGGCCAGATTACGTCCTCGTGGTTGATATGCATAAAGCATTCGACAGTGTAAAAAAAAAAAGACAGGTAATTCTACTGTAATTAAAAGACATCCCAGCCAAAAAAAAAACATACAATGCGATAAGCAGCTTTCTCCAAAGCAGACCTATTAGGCCCTACGGCAAGGTTTCGGGATGGAGCCTCAGAACCTACTTCTTGCATACGGGGTGCCCAGTGCTTCATCTCCGGCCATTTGCTATTCAACTTGGCCATGACTCATGTAGCAGAAGCTCTTGACAGAGACGCCTCGTTCCGCTGCATCATCAACGCAGATTATGTTACCATATGGACGGAAGCTGTGAATTACCCAAACGATGAGAGCATGTAGACCTTGCCACGAACAGCCTTCTTTAGCCTTACTGAAAAGCTGACAAGCCTTGGGACTACAGCTGTCGGCTGAAAAGTTACACCTCACCGGCATAGATGGCTAGAATGCCACTAAGGCCGAAAATCAGATCCCCCTGAACATTAGCGAGCACAACTTAACATCTGCAGAAACAAAAATCATGGAGGCACAAATCTCTAGTTGTAACAGTCATCCCAAATAGCTTCGTGCACTACAGCGTAACTGGACTCCGGTGTTGCCCTTTGTTCACCTGCTCTCAAACAAGTATGTTGGAACGCAACAAAAACCGTTCCAAACACTGTCTAGAGTGGTTACGGTAAGCAGGAACGCCCATGTATAAGTTCTCTGATCGCTACCTCAAAGAAATCGAAATCTACACAGGGCCACAGGGCCATCATTACTGGGCTTACGAAGCACACGGGGAACAAAGAGCTGCTCAGGTTGATGACCATATACCACCACCCATACTATACATATAATCAACTAAGCAAAAATACGGATGCGATCCCGGCTAGAAACCCAACACAAGGAAAGCAGATCCTATCAAGCGACAACCGAACCAACGCTGCATCCCTGGGGACAAACACGTCACCTCCGTGAGAGGCGCCGGTAAATGCCCTGAAGCCACAGCGACCTATTAGAGGGCGAAATCTTATAGCAAGCTTTAGAACATAGAATAGCTCTGAAAATACCAGTGAACACAGGAGACTTCTACATTAACGTTGTAATTATAAATGAGACGGCCAGTGCAGTGTGGGTCTGTGCACCAGCGTCCCAAACAAAGGACAGCACACATGCCACCAACCTGGAGCATCAGTTCCACACGCCGACTTTATAGTAGAGAGGGACAGTGGGAATCTCGTTAATCCATTCATGCGCGTCACATGTGTGAAGACGCCAACGCAATTGCGACAGCTACAGACGCACATTATATCGAGAATGATTATCGAATTCTAAAAGACTCACACGCATGCTTGCAGAGCTGACAGCATCAACGAAAGAAGACGCGGTGGCTAACGACATCAAGATAAGGCTGAAGCGAATGTAGGAAGTTGGGAAAAAAATTTCAAATTATATGGATGCTGGGACACGCTAGTATGGGCGAGGAAAAGGCATCCATGCACGCGGCAGCCGCGTAAGAAGCGCCTATATATTTTTCTTTAGGGGCGAAGGTTTTGTCCCACGCACCAGAACCTTTGCTTCTGTAACAGGACGAAAGTCCAAGCGGCGTAGTGTAGCAGCCAGAGAAGCACGCTCTCGCTCAGTGCAGTCACAAAGTATGTGACCAATCGTTTCATCACACCCACACTGTTCACATATTGGAGAATATGTCATTGAGCTTAGATGGGAATAGGTGTTTGTAAACGTCCCTCCTAGTCACAGGAGGCACAAATGCGTGGCGTCACAGCGGGGCAGGCCGAATGGTATTTGCAGTTGAATTAAGGGTTCAAAGTGGTGCGAACGGGGTGTCCAACATCCAGGGGTAGACCATTACTGTATTGTCACGTTTCGGGCGAGCAGTCGAAGGTGCCTTGTTGCGTCGGCCCTTGTAAGTGGTACCTGGACAATGTTGGTTTTATCGTGAGCTGATCGAACAGTATCGTCAGTGAAGTCGTTGCCAACAATGCCACAATTGCCTGGTGGTGCAGACGTACTTCTGCTGCATCACGGTCGCTCACGGCTCAAGGCAGATTGAAGGCATTGAAGAGTACTATAATGTCACACAGCAAAGCCAATTTTTTGAGGTTTTTGTTGAGAGATGTGCTGTAGAGCCGCACAGAGTACGGCTAATTTTTCCACAATAGAAGTAATGCAGTGCAAAATTAGTTGGTTAATTTTTGTCTGTCTCGCAGGAACGACCGCGTCACATGCAGAACTAGTAGGGGTAACCGAGCTATTCGTGTTCTGCGCGATGTCAGTGCACAGTAAAGAAGCCCAAGCGGTCAAAATTTCCGCTGTGATGCACTACGGCGCCTCGCATAGCCGTAGTCGCTTTGGGACGTTAACCCTAAAAACCAAACCAAACCAGTAGTCAAAATGTGGCATGAATCATAACAAAGGAAATTGCTTTCAGTACAACGAGGTTAGGCATATGCTGCAGCATTATAAATCCAGCAAATAAAGCATGATCCCCCCCCCCCCCCCCCCTCCAACCCCACCCCACGGATAGCACAAATCGTGGACGCAGTATTGGTGTGTTGGCGCTATCCAGCCCTGTGTAGGGCCGGACACTGCCAACACAGTACCGCGCCCGCTCATCGCAGAATCAGTGCTGCAGCATGTGGCCACAGTGTTTACTACGGTTTTGTGTGGCCTAGTTAAGACCCCCGCATAATAAAGTTATGATTTTTAACAGCTTAAATTTTATATTGCGCTAAAGGAAAGGAACCTTGGCTAAGTTACTTTTAACAAAGAAAGAGAAATAGACTTTTCGATGTCAACAACACCCAGTAATTTTAAATTTAATATGTTCGCTAAGTTAATGATAAAGTGTGAGCTGATTAAAACTCGGGAATTACGAACATCAGGCGCCTTTATGAAGCATACGTCGATCTGCGTGGTTGAGACGGCCATCTACAATTCTGTACTATGTTCAATATGCGTAGAGCGGGGGCGGTTCTTTTAAGTGTCACCAAAAGTCACTAACCGTATCTCATACACACTATAAAGTACTCGACAGGTGGTACGTTAGCTAGCATATAGTTCTGCACTCCTTGATTCCCCAGCAGAAAAGCTGCGCCGTTGTATTCTAAATTGCCGCAAGCGATATTTGCTTTAAAATAATCGAGTAATCAGTACACATCTGAAATTTTTCTCAGCTCACCTTCTGGGACTTTTTCGAAGTACGGAATGGCACGGTAACCCATCGTACGCCAAACGTTAAGACGATGGCCGATGTTGCAATGCCCCATGTCCATACTGTCGGCCACGTCAGACCCATGATGTCTTTGCCGGTCATATAGTGCCGTACTCTTTACGCACCTCGAGGAAAGTGCAGCCGGCAGAACTCCTGTGAACCGCAAAACACTCGCTATCATTTGCAGATTTGTACTCTTATTTACTTATTTGTAAGGGAAGCTACCAACTGACCTGTCGGGTAAGTTCTTCCAGGGTTAAAAACTTCTTGGACGATCCTAATTCTACACAAGCACTCTGATGGTATGAATTGTGTATTCAGCTATCAGTGTTTTCAATCTACACTCAAGTGACGACTCCTGCTCGACGG
Organism: Amblyomma maculatum; assembly: GCF_055883805.1. NCBI lineage: Eukaryota > Metazoa > Arthropoda > Arachnida > Ixodida > Ixodidae > Amblyomma > Amblyomma maculatum. Next base: position 57,519,087 of record NC_139344.1, read on the forward strand.
TTTCTCTCTTGGCTCCAAAAGCCGCTGCTTGTCGCTAAATATTTCGACTCACGCAATCCCAGGCAATATCACTATAACTATAAATGAGAAAAAAAAAAAATGAAGATGGCGAGTTCGGAAGCGCTTTCGAAAGGGCTCCTCATTTTTGCCGGCGGCGAGAGGGAGCAAATAATTTTCGCTTTCCTTGTGACTTAAATGCGTAACCGAACGTTATTTAAGAAGCGACAAGGCGAAGTTGATGAAGTGCCGATACTACATCGGCAACGACTGCCGGTGATTCTAGTGCGCTGCAATGTAAGGGGCCTTGAGTGTTGAGTGGGTGTTCCTATTTAGTTTTTGTCGTTTCGCCTCCAGGGGCCCTATTTTCTACAATTCGCCCTTTTGTTCAAATTCTGACGCACGCGTGACGTGTGCAGTAGGACGATGCCAGGTTACGTAAGTACACAATAAGGTTTCGCATTCTGAAGAAAAAGAGAAATAAGGTGACAGAAAAACTCGCGCTGTTGTCTGCTGCTATATTTTGGCGCCAAGTATGAAAGACGACGATGCTCCTGCAGAACCCGATACGCTGCGGTGCATTCCGTGATTCGGAAGCCTCAAATTACAGTGAGGCGAGGGAAGTATGTTGTGACTTGCGGTATTAGTGTGTCATGACATACTTGCGGTCGAACATTCGGCATCAGCTACGCACGGAAAGGCTGCACGAGTTTCAGCTGAAGAGCAAGAACTGCAATGTAATATTCTCAGTGGTGCAAAATGGGAGCGGAAAGTAGCATTGCTGTTCATAAGCGCCGATGACCTCTCACGCTCACTTTTTTTTTTTAGTCAATATTTATTGCCTCAGGGCATCTGTTCACTTCACGTTCAGCTCACGTTCACTTATCAGCGGCTTTTAAATACAGGAACTAAAATGTTTAAGGGCTTGGTCGTAAACAGAAGGAATCGACAGATTTCCAAAGTAGCTCCAGCACTGACGAAGAGGCGCCGGCGCAGCCGTAATGGTCCGATGTTTGAGTACAACAGCCGCTTTATGACCAGCTACCGTCAGGTCACCAATTCTGCTTAAGTTTCTAACATAGTGTGTCGGCTTGACTTGTGTAGAGCGCGGAAAGCGGCGCAGAGAGAGAGATGGAGGGAAAGAGAGAGTCTTCCACACACACACACACACACACACACACACACACACACACACACACACACACACACACACACACACACACACACACACACACACACACACACACACACACACACACACACACACACACACACACACACACACACACACACACACACACACACACACACACACACACACACACACACACACACACACACACACACACACACACACACACACACACACACACACACACACACACACACACACACACACACACACACACACACACACACACACACATATATATTTATATATTCTCTCTCTCTCCCCATCTCTCTATCTGCGCTGCTTTCCACGTTCTATACAACTCAAGCCAACACAATATGTTAGAAGCCTAAGCAGACTTGGTTGCTAGATGGTAGCTTTTCATAAAGCGGCTTTTCGAAAAAGGTGGGCAGCACAGCCAGTACCTAACAGTAATTGATACTTTGAGACTGCGAGCGTTGTACTCAGACATCGGACCATTACGGCTGCGCCGGTGCCACTTCGTCAGTGCTGGAGCTACTTTGGAAATCTGTCGATTCCTTGTGTTTACGACCAAGTACTTAAACGTTTCAGCTCCTGCATTTAAAAGCCGCTGATAAGTGAACGTGAGCGGTTATCGGCGGTTGTGAAGGGTAATGCTACTTTCCGCTCCCATTTTGCACCAACCCACTGAGAATACTATTCCACTGCCGTTTTTGCTCTTCAGCTGAAACTAGCGCAGCCTTTCCGTGCATAGCTGCTGTCGACTGTTCGACCGCAAGTATGTCATGACACACTAATACCGCAATGCCACAACATACTTCACTCATCTCACTGCAACCCGAGGCTTCCGAATCACGGAATGCACCGCAGCTTGTCGGGTCCTGCAGGAGCATCGTCGTTTTTCATATTTGGTGCCAATATATCGTAGCAGACAGCAGCGCGCTTTTTTCTGTCACTTTATTTCTTTTTTTTCTTCAGAATTCGCAACCCGATTGTGTGCTTACGTAACCTGGTACCGTCCTGCTGCACACATCTGGCGTGCGTCACAATTTAAACAAAAATGGTGAATTGTCAAAAATAGGGCCTCCGTTGTAAACCTACACCATAATATTATATAATGGATTGAAGTGTTCCTAACTAATCGTTCTCAGTCAGTCAATGTTAACGGCCACCTGTCTTTGGCCCAGTAACATCCAGCGTTGCGCAAGGATCTGTCCTTGGTCTCCTTCTATTCTTAATATATATTCTTGGCCAGGTATGTTTCCTGCAATTTTAGAATGTTCGTGGATGATTGTGTAATTTACCGTACCACTAACAATCGTGATGATCAACACACCCTTCAGGCAGATCTTAACATTGTATTAAGCTGGTGGAATAATTGTTTGATATCCCTTAATTCTACTAAATTGAAACTCTTTTCTTTTTCTCGTGGTCTTATTCCTTATCGCCATTTACTACTCGATTTCTAACACACCGATTGAGCTAACAGAATCGTATATCTGGGAATCACCGTCTCTCCTGGTTTCTTATGGCGCGCTCATATTAGTAACATCATGTCAGCATCAAGTAAAGGGGTTGACGCCTGTCGCCATAAAATCTGCGAGGTAGTTCTAGTGACCGTGAGTGGCTCCCGAAAACTATCAGTTTGACCCACCCATTGCACGTTTCTTAATATTGCCCAGCCGATGAGACCTGTCTTATTGAGTGCTTAAAAAGCCGGGGAACTCGAAACCACTCATTTTTTTATTTTTTTTTTTCTTTGCGAAGTGAGTTCCACAACGATTCATTCTTCGCGCCAATTTTCGCCTTGGGGAGTTTTTTTTTCTTGGATCGCTTCCTCAGGAGCCATATAGGGCGTTTCTACCTATACGTTTGACCCAGAATGCATGGGTCCTGGCAGGCTGATCCTGATATCACGCTCCCATATGAGAAGAAAGACCCAAGTTGGCACCTCCTGTCACTTATCGTCAAACAACCCTACCGCCAGTCAGTGCTCGGGAATGTCGGCTGCCAGCTACCGCCTGCCAGCGCCATCTTTGGGATTTTTCGCTCACAACGCCAAAGCCGGTGGACGGCCGCCGGACGGATTTTCGGTGAACGCGGTATCGCTAGTATCGCGTTAAAAAGCTTGTTGCGCATTGTCTCCTGTGTTGGACAAATTCTACGGCGAGCAGCCTTGCGACCGTCTAATTTAGGGCACTTTGTGAAGAACTGTGTATAATGAGAACGAGGTGCCCGCATAGGTCAGATTTCTCTGTGCCAGGCGAATTCAGACTCGTACATTTTGCTTAAAAGAAATGTTCTTTACCCCCCCCCCCCCCTCCCCCCCCTCCTCCCCGCACACACACACATATCTATCCAGCGCAGCAAATATGTGTGAAAACAGTGGTCGTGTGTGCATGAACGATGCCATTTTCTTGAAGAAAGACTTCATCACCAGTAAAAATATTTCTTTTTCTGAATTTCTAGCGTCAGCGGCATCTTCAAAAAATAAATAAATAAATAAGTAACCAAATAAAATGATTCGGTGATCTCTAGGATGATGGCTCATGAATCCTGACATTTTAGTTTGGGGTTTCCCACGATTTCAGCAGACAGTATCCAAGAAATTTCTTACATGCTTGTACAAAATGCCCGCTGATGTGATCTGTTGGAAAACTAACGCATTGGGATTCTTAGGGTCCTGGTATAATACATGGCCATATGAACAGTTGCTTGGAATCGAAACGTTAAACGGCACCTGAAATTGTTAGCGGCATGAAGTGCGGGAGTACTTTGACACACATCCCCTCTCGCTTACCCCGAGCGCCTTTGCTGATTGCATTCCAAAATAGGCGTATGCTAGAATCTCGCGAAGATCAGGAGACTTTTTGTTCTTTTTGGTTTTGAAACGAAAATATTATGTAAAGCCTCCGCAGTCAGCACGTATTCATATAGGCAGAGAAAAACATTACAGGTTGTAGCATAAGTGTCCAGCCTAGAACTAAAATTAAGCAACTGAAGAATAAAAAGAATTCTGTTCATACAGCTGTATGTTTTATTCGCAGCGAAATGGCTCAAATCAAGCAGTCAGTGAATTTGTTTGGAACCGAACTTCCTATCTTTCCCTAAAAGTTTTGAGGAGTCGCTTAAATGGTCGTGGGGGTGTATTGCAGAAAAAACTGTCAACATGTGGCCGGTGTTGATTACCCCCTTGTGGACATTGCAGATACAATGCTTGAGGCGCACGCTAATATCGCCTGTTGGCTGTCATGATTCGCTATCTGAACCGTCGCTATCGCCACGCTGGAATGTCACGTACGTCAGCCTTCCCACTCACGTTCTTGACTGACACTTCCTCCCTGTCCATCTCGTCACGGTGGACGTGAGCGCACGTGTCATGCTTGGCTTGGTGGTCCGATAGCCGGCCACAACTGTCTATCTCGAGTACAGTTCGAACAGACGAACTTCACGCCACGTGTGCGTAGTGCACGTGGCTATATGAAGCAAGGAAAGGAAACTTGCAGGACTCATTGGTGGTGCAACCCACTGTGATGTGACCGGGGTAGCGTGCAGGGATCTCTTACCCTCTACCCTCTAGTTTTACTGGCAGTAGTGAGTGATGTTATCGAAGTGTCTGTGGTCCTCGTGTATTAAAACAGGAAAACAATACCATTAAAACGTTTCTCGAAGCATTATATAAACCAGAAATTTCTCATGGTCAACGAAAGTGGTACCTTATAGCTACGGCGTTTTTTTTTTCTTTATTGCCTTTATTTCACAAAACAAAATAGGCTGGCCATATTGTCAACAATCCGATTTACGGGCAACTCATCTCATTATAAAAGGCTCAAGTTAGTCACTCAACCCATTTACTGAGAAATTCAGGCTTACATGACAGCCGCTTTTCGATGGAGGCGAAAAGATGTGAAAAGGCGAAAAGAGGCAAAAGGCGCCCGTGTGCTGTGTGGCATCAGTGCACGTTAAATAATCCAGGCATCCGAATTTTCCAGAGCCCTCCACGATGGCGTCTCTCCTATCCTGAGTGGTTTGGGAAATTAAAAGCCAAGCCAAATCGTCAGCCACACATATGACTGAGTTTCCAAAGCATCTATTAGTTGTTGGACAGAAACCCCGAAATATTTTCGGATAATTCTGACGTAGCTACTGCGGGCAGCGTTTCTTGAAGGATAAAAATAAACCTAGTCGTAGTTTGCTTGTGCGAGTCAGTGATAGGGAATATCACGAAATATGATGATGACAGAAGGTGATAAGGAGCAAATAAAAAGCTGGGAAGGAGATGATACAAGACTTGTTTTATCATAGCAGCGAAACGTGCCTGATGAGGTGGAGACAGGGTCCCATCACACTTGGGCAATGTTTTGGTGTGTATTAGCATGCGCATGCCCAAATCTGGTCTGGTCCACATGAAACTTGACCTTAATCTTGACTTCATCTTACTTGAAATGTGGTCCAGAAGTATCCGAGCGATGCTCTTGACATGTCCAGACTTAGATTTGGCGCAAGCCACCAATAATTTATTAGCCAAGCAATCTATAGCATGCTCGACTAGCGCATTCAAATTTTTTTCTTGAATAGCATGACCTGTCATTTTTTCTCCTTTCTAAGCATTTAAGATTATCTGAGAACCACGGTTTCTGATGCTGCACCCAGAAACGGGTAGAATAAATAATATGTTCGTTAGTTCCTTCATCTTCTTTTCTAATAATGCCAGTCATCCAAGGCAAAGTACCGAAGAAAAATGGTTTGGTATATGGAGTTTAATGTCCAAAAGCGGCACAGGTTATGAGAGACGCCGTAGTAGAAGGCTATGGAAATTTCGGCCGCCTGGAGTTCTGTAGCGTACACTGACATCGCACAGCACACGAGCCCCTTGCTTTTCGCCTCTATGGAAAAGGACCCACCACGGCCGAAATTCGATTCCGCATCCTTGGGCACTGCGGCCGAGCGCCATAACTATACGTCACTGCGGCGGGACACTCCGATGAAAAAAAAGACGGCCGGAAAACGTTTCGTTCGTCGCTTATTGCTTCGCAATTTCATTTGTGGTGCACACTATTTATTCTTCAACGTTTGGCGTTATGTGGGATAAAACTTGCGCGTGGAACAAATAGCTTCAGGATCACTAATTTCACACAGCTGAGTGTTCGAGTATAAGCTTGTAGTGTTGTTGGCTGGTATTAAATCAAGATTACTTGAAGATCCGTGGTTATTGCGAGTTGTTTACGGCACCAGCTACCGCATGCCAAAATTCTAACACGCGTAATTCAATGTTACAGGCAGTTAGTATCCATATGTTTTGAGGGTTAATACAGCCGGTCTATTAAAATTGTCAAAACGAATAAATGCATACTATGTATAGTGAGATGATTCCTAAGGACTTAGGCTAAAGTCTCATCAATTGTGCACAGTGCTTGCAATAAGTGTGGCAATATCAACAACATTGTTGATAAAACCTGGCTGTAATTTTGTATGCGCAGCAACCAATCATGAGGAATAGAAATAGCCGCAAAACTATACCCTATGCAAAGGATTTTAGCTTAAGGCGGCGTGCTTGGGGAGTTGTGGTGCCATCCACGCTACTGGTTTCAGGCGCGTACATCGTTTATAAAAAGCGGAGGAGGAGAAGCACCGGGCGGTAGTGGAGGCTGTGCTGCTGCTTCCGGTTCCAACCGAAGTGCGAAAGACTATGAGTCCCCCGTACTGGGGCCTTCTACCACTCCAGAACTCTAGTCGCTAAGGGAAATTATATCTTGCTGACTGATTTTCGTGGCGCTTTTGTTACCTTTGATTCATACTGCGCAAGTAAAAATTTGTGTCCAGAAAATCAAAGGCGTAGCATGGAACTATCTCAATTCTCGCTGTTAAGAAGGAATGTTAAGGAATGTTAAAGAGGAGGGGAAAAATGTATAAATGTATTAGTTCCTGAATAAATTTCAGTTGCAAGTCTAGCGTTCGTCCTGTCCGCCTACCCGCAGTGTGTGTCCTCCTTGTGCGCTAGCACCATGCCTGAATCTCGCTAGAAACATCAACCACGCCGTACTATGACAGAGGTGACATGAAAAGGAGTAGGTGCCAAAACGTATTGTTCGGCCAAGGCGAATGTTTAATTTGCTATATTAAATTTTCGCCCACACGTGAAAAAAAAGGCGCAGGAGGCGAGCGCGAGGTTAAACTAATCGAAGAGAGTGATGGCTCCTCAAGACTCGAGTACAACTAAGGCCACCTTTTAGGCACCTTCAAATGCAGTACGGCCCTTCTGGAATTCATTTACTTGTTTGTTTGTTTGTTTGTTTGTTTGTTTGTTTGTTTAACGCGACAAAGAGACTAATGCTATGAGAAACGGCGTAGCGGAGAGCTCCAGAAATATCGATCACCTGGGGTTTTTTAATGCGCACTGACACCGCATAGCACACGGGCGCCTTGCTTTTCGCCTCCATCGAAAAGCGGGGCCGCCGAGGCCAACATTCGATCCCGCATCCTTGGCTACAGTAGTTGTGTGCCCTATCATTGCACCACCCCGGCAGAGTCTTCTTGGAATTGATTTCATTTAATTAATTTCTCATGCACATCTATGATCTTCCCTTATCTTTTTCTTGGTCTACAGTGAAAAAGGAGCCAAGGGAAAAAAAAGCCTTTCAAATACCGCTTGGGGTGCCCTTGGTCCCAATCAGGAGGCACTGACAGCGGCGAGTACAGCATAAGACAATATACTAGGAGCAACTAGCTCTTTCATGTATCTAACAGTATGGTATATCACATCAAATAGAACACACATATCAATAGACCCAAACATTCAAACTGAAACACACTGCATCACAGTGCATCAGTCGAGCGTATAACATACAGAACATCAAATTTACAGATTACAGAGTCGTCTGATGAATGTGCAAAGGAATCAGAAAGATTAAGTTTATTAATATCGATGCCCCGCTTCATATAGTCATTTAAAACTTGGTAAAGTATCATGACGCATTCGTCGACTGTAATTAGTGCGGCAGGTTGAAACTTTCCAATATTGTGTTGACCTGCTGATGTAGACTGATACGGCTAGGCATAATCTGGCAATGTCTGTAAGTGTACTGTTTCCGCGCTATTACTAATGTAATATTCCCGAGCCAATGTATACTAACTCTGATAATATGCTCAAAAAGCTGAGAAGTACACTCTAGATAATGGACGTTAGCAATAATGTGTAGCGCAATTGTTTGCGTTATTAGAAACTTACTGAGGTTACCATCTGTGGTGGTGCACCATATTAGAAACCCGTATTTTAGATAGGATGCAAACAGGGATCTATTATATAATTAACTTCACTCATTTATGTAATAGGTACCTGCTTCGGTTGATCATTCCTATTATAGTGATCAGTGTGTTCAACATATAATTTACATGATCGCCCCACTGTCAATGTTAAAAAAAATAAATACGACAAGCACTTTAACGCATTTCATTATATCAGTCTTCGAAGATTTAAGCACGACATCTTTTGACGTGTTCCCCTCCTTGCCCGTGGGTTAAAAAACAATAATAATAATAATAATTTGTTCGCGGGAAGAGAAAGGCGCAGTATCTGCCACGCTTGTTTCGGTGGGCACCTGAACCGCGTTGTAAGGGAGAGGAGAAAGGTAGATGTGAAAGTGGATAGAGAGAAAGAGGAGCCGTAGTGGAGGGCTACGGAGTAATTTTGCCCATCTGGGGATCTCTAACGTGCGCTGACATCTCACAGCACACGGGTGCCACTTCGTTTCGCCTCCATTAAAATGCAGCTGCCGGCGGTCGGGATCGAACCCGGGTACTCCGGAACAGTATTCGGGCGTCTTACCACTACACCATCCCACGCACTTACCTTCAAATGATTTTTTGCCGTCGTCCACATATCTAACTCTCGTAAGATGTCATTTGTCTTTAGAATAGCATTCCTGACACTAGAAGAAGCTGTATTTTTTGCGCAGAGAATCAACTTCACCTCCCTGTCACTTCCGGGCAGCAGGGTGCGGTAGCGCATAATGCTGTGTCAAAACGCCTCAGTGATATATTCATGCATGACGCAAGTACTGGTGTCATCAGCCTACGGAATGAATTCAACTTTAGAGGAGATATTAACGAGGTCATTTATATGCAGGATGGAAAGCAAGGGGACATTTCTTGTGGGACACCGGAAAGGATTTGTTTTTTGCTCGATAGGAAAGTTATTAATGAAAACAAACTGACCTGCGTGAACGATAGCTTTTTAATAAAGAAAGTGGAATCCATGGATACTACAGTGATCTAATTTTGCGACGAGAATTTTATAGTGGATGTATTCAATGTCTGCGTAAAATCTACAAATGTATGTGCGACAAAATGTTTCATCTCTAAATTGCGCAAAATACTCTTTTTTTCGTCCAACAGTGCCAGTTCAGCACATCTGCTTTTTAACACCATACTGTAATATGGTAAATATGTTTACTACAAAGTAAATACAAGCGCTTATGAATAATTGTTTCTAGTCCTTTAAAAAATACAGGAAGGATTCATATGGTTCCATGGTTGTTAACTTCATTCCTGGTACACTTATACACACATATGACAAGTGTTGCTTGCATTCCTGACGGGAATATACCTGGCAATATAGAAAGATTATAAATATAGGCAAGCACCGAACTTAATATATAAATAACATATTTAACAGGCCTCATCTGCATGCCATTTATGTCACAGGCTTGAGAGTTGTTCAGGCCTAAAAATATACGCTGTGTTTCATTTGTAAATGGGGGGTCTAAAAAAAATGAACATCTATATGCCTCACTCAGCACAGCATAGGATACCTGTGATGCACATTAAAATCTCTATGAACAAAGTAGTCATTGAATGCATCTACTGTAACTTGCGCACTGATTGCTGGTCACCATGGACAAGTTCTGCAACAGTTTCCCATACAGAATTTCGTCCCATTGGTAAATTTAATTTTGTCCAGAGTACATCATTTCATCCTGAACAAGTCGAGAAGAATTGCAGATATATCCCTCGATCTCTTCAGCTCCTTGCTTAAGCGTTTCGAAAAATTTTAGAAGGCACGAAGGACAACTTCATTTCTGGATGGTATAAACTTCTGAAAAAGAAAATACTTTGTATGAATTTATTTAAGATGTGCTGGAGTAATATATGGTTTGTAGCCCCATTTGGCTGTCGTCAGATCATGCTTGTGGACAAAGTGCTTTTTTGTAGAATAAAAGAAATTTATGCTTAAAGGTTTCATGTGATTTCAGTATTCCTGGGTCAGTTTCACTGAGTACAGTGTTCCGACTTATCTGACAGATCTCTGCCCGAAGAGCATCTCGGGCAGCTTGCGACACAAGCTGGTATGTATTACGAGTATCTGCGTTTGAAATCTTACGGTAGGGTATTTGAACACTACAGCATACAGCAATATGGTCGATAAGAACACAGGTTGTAACACAAGAATCGTCATAATTGCATATGCACAAATCAATTATAGTTTCGGAGTTGAGGGTCACTCGGGTCGGTGACTAGGTGCAGTTTTTGGAACCACTGCAGGCAAGAAGGTTTTCAAAACCGTTTTGCTACGCTATTACTGCTGAACTCAATATTAAAATCGTCATCAACGATCACATTATATTGATTTTCATTGATGAAAGTCAGGAATGTTCTATGAAGGTAAAGAACTGGGTATTTTTCCACCGGGAGGACGGTATCAAGCAGCTAGCATTAAAATTCTGTAATTTTACACAAGCCATCTTGCAGTTACCACTCACAAATGAAAATTCATTAAATAAATTCGCTTGCAAAGAATCCTCAATCAGTTTTGTCATGTCACTACTGTCACGAGTTGACCTGTGCACGCTAAAAGTTTTCATAACGGGCATTTGAAAAAAACAACAAAGTTGCTTGATTGCCGTGTTTCAAAAAACGTTACGTCATCGAAAGTGCTTTTCAAGTGATTAAATGAGTATTCATGTTCCGCAACCTTATATCTAAGGAATGCGCATTTAAATGAGAAAACGAAAAAATTCACGCCCGGAAAACTAAGTAACTCTGGTACTTCAATGTGCACTCGATGGTGCTACGCTTTCACGCATTAGAACAAACATCCGCTCAATGCCGACAAATCAGTCAGGCTCCTGATTCTCCGCTCTTTCTGCGGACTACCACCATTTGCGGGCCATACGATATCATAGCCATGGAGTCTCCTTAGCCCAAGTTTCCGCAGCCGCGGGCATGGTCCTAGAGTGCTTAGTAAGTTTTCAGAGATGTACATGTCGTCGTGAAGCTATCGTAACTTTTTTTCTTTTTTCGAGCCAGGAATTTTGGATGTCTTGGTGTGCAAAAGGAACACTTACCCCTGTTAACTTCCCTGCCTTTGCAGGCAGGCGGTGAAGTGCTGTGACATCGGGCTTCTGAAGTTCTTTAGTCTCATTGTGCAGCATTGTGATTGAGCTATTCGAACAGGGCTTCTCCAGCAGTCTCAGGAATGCCAATAATTTCAACATTAAAGCGTCTGCTGCGTCATTAGAGATCCTCGATATCAAGTTTCAGTTGGTTGATTTCCTTCGCCCCGCAGTCATTTTCAAGTTTATCGACCCTGCCTTTGACTTGTTTAATTTCCTTATCTTGTGTGTCAAGACGCTTCCGAAACTCTTCGAACTGGCCGTTGATAATGTTTGCAGGTTCCTCTATGTCGCCTATTCTGTCATTCAGAGAAGTAGGGAAGGAACTTTTCTGTTCATTTCAACAGTAAGGACATTTAGCTCACTACCCCCTTCTGGTTTGCCGTAGAGCTACTACCGTTCGTACCACTGTCTCTGCATTCTTCACACGTCTGTGACTTCTTATTGGAGACTCCCGTTTTGCCTAGAACGTCGCTTCACCCATTCCTGAACATGCAGTGCCATGGCAATTGAATTCGAGTTCACTGTCGACAATAATGTTACCTTCATCGCACTGTTTCAATGCGCGTCGTAATGAAGCGCTCAGCCGCGTCAATGCATGAAATCGCGATCGAAAACACAACTGTGGCAGCAGCGGCAGAAAGCAAGTCAAAAGTCTCAGAAGTACCAAATGTAACCAACCTGCAATTTACAGGATTGCGCTTTACCCGCCGTGTCGCCCGTTCAGCCGTCGCTGCTGTCAAGTGCAAAGTGTGATGCGCCCCCCGCGAGAGTTCTTCAGGCAGCAAAATGTCGCTGTTGCTGATAGGAGTGTCCTGTCCTATGATAACGCCAGCAGCGTGTCTTCTTTCTTTTTCTGCACATGTCAGCGTTGCGGAACGAGAAAGTCGACGTTAGGGCAGTTGAAGAGTGGACGCCAGAGTTCACAGCATCAGCCCCCGCAATGTACAGGATAGCGCTTTATCCGTCCTGTTGCTCGTGGCGCCCCCGCTGCACCAAATACGAAGTGCCGACGGAAGAGATCGTCAGTTAATTTTGTCTCGCTCTCGATTGTTTCAACTCTACTCTATCTGCACGAAGAAGTGACGGCGTTGCCCGCTTGGTGTTAGTCGAAATGCCTGGGAAGCTTAAACGCGAAAGCTTCGTACTCTTTTTTTCACCGAGGAAGTCACTCATGTCACGTTAAATGCGCATTGGTTAAAGGAGTCTGCGACGTCACAAAGCTCACAGCAAATCAGATTTCTTCTTAAGGGGGGATTGGGGGCTAAAAGTGAAACTACAGCCTAACGAAAAAACACCACAAGTAAGAGAACAGGATACGAAGCTGGCCACACAACTTCATCCGGTGGCATCGCCCGCCACTGTGCAGTGGCGATAAAAAACATGTGGGGGTCGAAAAGAAGATGGAAGCAAGAAAACGAGCACAGAAAACTTGAGCCCGTCTTCACCTCTGACATGAACCAACAGCTCAGATCTGGATCGTCCTGCAGCATCTTTCTAGTTATCTGAGCCCGATTTTTTTTGTCCCTTTCTTCTCTTCGATCCCCGCCTTCTATGTTTTTTTTTCTCTTTTTTTTTAATCGCCGTACTGCACAATGCCGCAGGCAAGATTGCTTTCGCGCTCTATCAAGAAGACGGCGCCACCGGTTCAAGTTGTCAGGTCAGTCTCGGGTCCTGTTCTCTTCCTAGTGTTGTTTTTCAATTAGGCTGTAGTTTCACCTTTGTCATGAGCAAACTAGCTCAGATCCAAATTGTCCCGTGGCTAAAGGGTCGACTTTTGAACAGTTGCACCGATTTCAATAAAATTTTCAGGGTTGGCTTATCTTTCGCTTAATAGAACATGCTCGAAGTCTCATTATTTTAGCACAAACAGAAAAAAAAAACTGGTAGCTTCCATAATGAATAATTAACTGTATCAGCTAAGAAAGCTTGTCATTTCAAAAATCATAAATATGAACTAACTGTTTGTACTTAGATAACATCTAGTTAGTTCATTGTGCACTCTAAGACCAACTGCAATTTCTTTATGACATTTTTGTAAAATTCTGAGCCCTTTAAAAACGAATTTCATTTTTTCTATTTGATTATATGTCACATAATTGATACTTTTTTTTTCTTAGAGAGCAATTATGAATTGAAATAGCACCTTATATTGTTCCCAAAAAAAATTTAGTCAAGAAACCACCTTGAAAGTAGCTAGCCTTTGACGGCAGAGTTTGGAAATAGTAGTTTTCCTAACGGTTGGGCTCTTGCAAAAAGTGTAGACTGAGAAAGATGAGTTCAATAATTTCAGAACATCCTATTCAAATTTAGGGCCTAAATTATTAAATTATAGTTACCGGGTGCATACGTTGGCCGCCTTTTTCAATACAACATTGCTAGGTGGCGAATGCTTCGAGCTGACTCTTCTTTTTTTTTTTTTTTTTTTTTTTTTGGCTTTGCAGCTGTCGTGAGCCGTTGTCTGCACTCGTGAAATGCTTTCCTTGGTTGCTTGATTGGCGTGCCTCTTCATCTAGGCTCCATATTCTATCAGCAACTTTGCCCCGCCGTGGTGGCGCAGTGGTCGAATTTTACGGCGCTCGACTACTGTTCCCAAGGACGCGGGATTGAATCCCGGCCTCGACGGCCGCTTTTCGATGAAGGCCAACAGCAAGGTTCCGAGTGATGTGCGATGTCAGTGGACGTTAAAGAACACCAGGTGGTCGCAATTTCCGGAGCCCTCCACTACGGCGACTCTCATAGCCTGAGTCGCTTTGGGACGTTAAACCCTACAAACCAAACCAAACCAAACCAATCTATCTGCAGCTTTAGAGCACATTGGTTAGCCAGGCTCCCAGTGGTGCGAACAAAACGCCTGAATTTTATGTGGTGCGTTTTTTATCAATCCAAGCTTCTTTTTTCGGTTTGCCAGCCACTTCGCGGTTGCCACGACCTAAAATTTGCCTTTTCTTTCTGTTTTTCTTTTCAGCTCTCTGCTGCAATCTCGATAGCAGGTTCTTTTTGGCTAGAGAGCACGAAAAAGAAGAATTCAAACTCCGCTTTCAGTTTCGTTCTCAATCTGGGGCTGCATCTTGAAGTAAGCGTGTATAGGCTCATTCGGTGGATAGTGCGCTCTATCTAAAAAAAAAAAAAGTTAATAATAATTTTAATGTTCATACTTTATGGAATATGGAACCCCCACTAGGCCTACTTGATACAGTCGCTCGAAGCCACCCAGAATCGTGCAGCACGCTTCATAACTTGCCAGTATTCAGCTCGACACAGCGTTACTAACTTGAAATTCTCTCTCGGCCTTCAGCCCTTACTGCTTCGTTGGAAACTTGCGATCATTTGTCTTTTACACAAATTATACTTCAACTTCTCTGCACTCTGAGAAAACTTATTACGTGCTCCTTTCCGCTCATCTCGCCGTTTATTTAACTCGCGTAGGATACAACGTTTGCATGGTTCCACAAACGCCTTCAACAAATCCTTCCTCCCCATCGCCATAGAGGAATGGAAAATACTTCCCGAAAGCGTAGTTACCGAGTCTATATCCCTCCAAATTTAGGCAATTACTTACTGATCATTTCGACGTGCCATAGACAGTTTTTCTTGCGCTCCATTATCATAGGAATCCGATTTGCGTGAACTGTTGTGTCAGCGTCTATTTTTCTGTATCTCATCTTTTTGCCACTTTTGCTTACTATAGTTGATTTTACTACATATTGTTATTTTGTTATGCTTTGCTAAATGATTGTCCGTATTTTGTGTGCACTGTATCGATTGCCTGAGTTTTCTTCTTTCCTTAGCGTTTTTCTTTTACCCAGTTTGTCAATGTTATACATTTTTGTATTCTTTTCCTTTGTTTTTATGCTAATGTATGGCCTTTTCTCACCGTTGTCTCCCGCCCCCTTCCTTATGTAATGGCCCTGATAGGGATCTTTAAGGGAATATTAAGTGATGATGACGATGATGATGATGATGATGATGATGCCAGTTAAACTTGGTGAGAAGTTCTTTATTATATGTACAATTCAAAAGTACGAAAAATTTAAAACACGATTTTTTTTTTTTGTAGCCCCACATTCTCTTTGACGCCACAGCTTACGTGACGCATAAAGTTCTAGGACGTGTGATGAAAAATATATTAACTGCAAAATAAAGATATTGAACAACTGGAAAGTGGGGATCGAAGTTGGGATCACTGTGACGGGAAGCGAGCATTGTACCTCTACATATACATCTACACCGCGGAGGCAGCTGCGCGTAACAGCAATAAAGAGAGACGATGGGGTTAAAACAAAAACACCACATAAAGAAGCAGCTACGACAGGCCGGGAGATGTTCGTGTCGAAAGCGGTTATGGCTCAGACGCGCATTGCAGCTCTGGTATAGAGACGTCAATGAAAATCCTCCGGTTGTAACACATGTTTTAGCTGAACGCAACGTAACCTTAGTGCATAGGCATATGGTGGGTACTATGCAGCTGGGGACTCGTATTATGCTTCTGTTCGATAGCACCGCTTGGGACTCGTATTAGGCCGCTGTCTGCATCACAAAGCAAATATTTTCTTGAAACGTTATCTTCAAGAAATCCTAAACGAATAATCTTAAAAAGAAATCTTAGGAAACGGTTAACCTAGAGGAACAACAGCTGTCAACCATATCAATGCCATGAGCGAAGAAGACAGTAATAATGAATGTGCTGACACATTTAACCATGCGTTTTGTTTGCAATTTCAGAGATGAAACTTACCCATCATTTCGAATTCCATCCATTCTAACATTATCAATAAGGCCACCATTGAAATCACTGAGCACGACATCATGAACCTTAGAGAAAGAATAAAACTCCTCAGCCACTCGAGTGGATGAAATTAATTACAAAATAATGAAGAATACTATGCGCATTTTCGCCATGTATCTGCCATTATTATTTTCGCAGTCGCTTTCAACAGGTGCTTCATCAGACGACAGGGAGAGGGAAAGCTTTCACCCCAAAGAGCCAAACATTTCATCCCAAAGAGTCGAGCACCAGGCCGGGGGGAAAGCTTGTACCCATTGAAAAGCCGGTGGGTATTCGTCGGCACCAGGGATCGAACCTGGCACCTCCCGAACACGAGGCGGATGCTCTACCACAAGGCCACGCTTCATTGAAACTAAAAAATCGGGTAAAAGGGTTTGGATCCCAACAATATCCTTCACCGGGCTCGCCACAGGTTTCGTAAGGGTTCTCCTGTGAAAACCTAGTTCGTAATCTTCAGAAGTGCAAGATGCCGGGCTAGTTGGTACTGCATAACGAAATAAAACAGCACAAGGAACGGGACGAAACACGAAGGAGGCCGTGTTTTCCTTCGTCTTTCGTCCCGTTCCTCGCGCTGTTTTATTTCATTATGCCGTAATCTTCACTTACGACATGCATAATAACCCTAACCGTAACATGCAAGCCTACGCATTATTTTTAGAGTTTCAAAAGGCAGTCCACAAGGTATCACACCCCGTGCCTCTACTTCCAAAAATCGCGATTTTGAGTATGCATCCTAATACTCCAGAATGGACGAAAACATTCTTATCTGACCGTCCTCAGCATGTTTCCATTAACAATCAGAACTCAAGCAGTCTCCCAGGAACATCCGGCGCATCGCGGCGACCTCTGTTCGGACCGCTCTTGTTCTTCATATACCGGGTGTTTCAGCAAAGGTGAACCGGGATTTTTTAATTGTGCTTTCTGAGGCGTCAAGCAGGTGTTTCCGCGGCAGTCACATCACTGTTGGCTTACTTCAGAAACGGACGGATAATGAAGTTAGGTAACTAATTTCGGATTATTTACTTTTTAATTATTAGTTTTGTAACTATAGTTGCAATTAGAGATCTCTAGTCGGTCATTAACGATAGCCACACCAGTTTTCAAACTTTATAGAATGGGATTACCCTCGGCGCTGTGGCTAAACAAATTTGGCTATCACGGGGCAAAAGACGTTCGTTTCCAAAAAAAAAAAAAAAAAAAAAAAAAAAACGCCCTCTAATATGGATATTTAAAAATTTGAATAGAGTGGCCCTATCGGTTGGGAGAATAGTGAAATAGAGAGTCGCGAATGTGCGTGCGTGGAATTCACAGACGCACATACGGGGCAGAGAAGGCGACACTTGCTCTACTGATCGGTAACTTTGGAGGCAGGACAGAGAGCACGGGCTCTCCGAAAGTGCACGTCTCTCTAGCCCTAATCTTTCCTAGCTGCGGTTCCGTAGGGTCAAAACGGAGATGCGTCAGTATGCTGTGCGATCTCAGTGCACGTTAGAGATACCCAAGTGGTCGAAATGTCAGCGCTCCACTACGGCACCCCTTTCTCTCTTTCCGCTTTCATTCCCACCTTCCTCCCTCCCCTTACCGAAAGTGCGCGGTTCAGGTGTCCACAGAGCAAGTGTGACAAATACTGTGCCATTCATTTCCAGCGAACCAATTATTATTATTATTATTATTACCTCTGCATACTCCTACTCGTAGGAAGTTTCCTTTCTGGTTTTCCAGAGAACTGAAAACGGCGTTAAAACTTAAGGAATGGGCCCATCGTAAAGCGAAACGCCCCGGGTTTGACAATTGGGCAGATGAGTTTCGCCGCTTGCGTTCTCTTTGCAAAAGCTTATACAAGCGGGACCACGGCTCTTATCTTAAGTCTTTAGAGAGGAGTGCCACAAATCGTCCTAGTCAGTTCTGGCGGTACATTTGCAAGCGTTCCATTAAATCGATTTCTAGTATCAACTTAGTTGACTCTCATGGGTCTGAAATTTGGGATGTTGCCGACAGTTTTGCCCAACATGTTTCCTCCGTATACAAACCTCCACACTGCGATTCCGTATGCCTCTCATCTGGTGCATCATCTAATTCCTTTCTCTTTGACGAGAAGTTAATAACTGCGATTCTTAAGCGTCTGAGACCATCTCTGTCTCCTGGACCTAATGGCATTCCAGCCGCCATAATAAAAGCCTTCAGTTGTATCTGTGTAGCAGTACTGACTGCTATATTTAATAACTGTTTAAAAACTGCTGCCTTTCCTGGCGTGTGGAGAATAGCACGCGTGTTTCCTGTCTGCAAGTCAGGAAACCAATCTCTCATGTTTCTAATTATCGTCCAATTTCGTTTCTATGTGCAACCTCTAAGCTTTTCGAATTAGCTTTGTCCAATGTACTTTCCTTCCATCTAAAACATGTCATCATACCGAATCAACATGGCTTCATATCGGGTCGCTTTACTTCAACCAACCTAGTCATGTTTATGACATATGCCTCTGCAGCAGTCCTTCAGAGAAGTCAGGTTGACACTGTGTACTGTGGTTTGAGCAAAGCTTTCGAAGTTGTTACTGACTCATTACTACTTGAAAAACTTCTACTCTCTGGTGTCGAAGTCTCAATCGTAGCCCTCTTACGTAACTATCTCCTTGATCGCTCCTGCTTTGTCAGTGTCAATGGACAGACTTCCTTCGTTTATCCTGCAACCAGTGGAGTTCCTCAAGGTTCTGTATTAGGCCCGCTTCTCTTCTCCGTTTTTTATAATGACGTTTCCTCCGTCATCAAGAACTCCTCGTTTCTTCTTTATGCTGATGATATGAAAATATTCAAGGTCATACATTCTTTTCAAGATTGCTTGTTGTTGCATTCAGACATATCTGCTTTTTCTGATTGGTGTGCAAAGAATGGACTTACCCACAAGTCTTCCAAAACAAGAATTGTCTCATTTCTTCGTAAAGCACACAGCTTTCCCTGCCATTGTAATGTGAATTCTGTGCTGTTGGACAGGGTTTATGAAATTAATGATCTTGGTGTACTTTTTGACCGCGTCCTCAGTTTCTCCTCTCATACTAAACGCATTGCTCAGCGGACTATGTGGACACTCGGACGTCTGCAGACTTTCGAGAGAGTTCCGTACTCCACTTCCGTTCTTAAAACTGTACCTGTCCATATGCTTGCCGCTCTTGGAGTACGCGTCGGTTGTTTTGAATGGCACTTGCAAATCGAACTTGGACAAGGATGACAGAGTAAAACAAACATTTTTTACGGATATATCGATTACGCTTTCCTTGCGCAACTTCTTCCTCTCGCTCCACCAGTAGCACCCAACTGAATCTTCCTTCTCTTCACTGCCGTCGTGTCAGAGTTGATATTAGTTTTCTGTACAAACTCCTTCATGGCCACATTATATGCCCTCGGCTCTTAGAGTACATCCTACTGCGCGTTCCGCGAGAGAGCATGAGGGAATTCAGAACATTTCAAGTTTCTCCGTCTCTTCATTCCCATTCCCCTGTGGACAGTATGCAGTGGTTATTTAACCCTTTTTGTCCTCACCTTGACAACTTTCAAAACTTGCTCTGTTCATTTATATTCGATGTTCGTAGCGTTGTATTCTATATAGTACTTTATCATATATCATCATCATCATCATCATCGTCGTCATCATCGTCATCAGCCTGACTATACCCACTGCAGGGCGAAGGCTTCTCCCATATTTCTCCAATAAACCCGGTTCTGTGCTAGCTGCATCCCCTTGACCCCTGCGAACTTCTTAACCTATAACCTTAACTATACAACTTCCACTTTCTAGCCTCAAATATTGTATTTACTTTACTTTTTGCTTTTTCTTCTGTTCAATGCTGTCTGTATCTTGAACTGCTTTTTATCCGTTTCTTATTTATATTTTAACTCTAAACTTTATATTCGAATCTTACTGTCTCGCGTTCAGTTCTATTTCTTTACTGTATTTTCCTATATTTCTAGCCTGTGTTTTAAGTATCACGCATTTGTTGCGCCTGGAATGGTTGTTTATTTTATGTATATTTCTATATTATTATAATCAATGCCAGTTGTTATTTTTTTTATCTATCGTTTTTTTTTTTCTTTCCTGATGTGCTCAAAAGTTCTTTCACTGTGTATATAAGACATGCTACTACTCATTGATTTCTTTCTCTCCGTGACACTTTTCGTCTCAGTTTCACTTCATGCGTTATTTATTTCTTCTTTTGTGTTCTATCTTTGTGTGTAAAACTTGTGTGTGCATTTTCATTTTTTTTTTTTTGCTGCAGCACGAAGACGACATGGTTGTTCCTGCGCACATTAAATACAGGTTGATTATTATTATTATTATTATTATTATTATTATTATTATTATTATTATTATTATTATTATTATTATTATTATTATTATTATTATTATTATTATTATTATTATTATTATTATTATTATTATTATATTATTATTATTATTATTATTAGTAGTAGTAGTAGTAGTAGTAGTAGTAGTAGTAGTAGTAGCAGCAGTAGTAGTAGTAGTAGTATAGTAGTAGTAGTAATTTTATTATTTTTATTATTGTACCCACAGGCGTAGTTCTATTTTGTGTGACTATGTTTTAAAAAACCATCTTTTATCTAAAATGACAGATTTCAAATAATAAGGTGTTTATTTTTCGGGGTACCTGTAAAGGGAGAAAACAGACTGAATATGTATAGCGACTAAGGCATCAATAATGTTAATTTTTTTTAAAATGAATTTTCGTGATGCTCCTCAGAAGGTTAAGGAACTTTTTATTTCACTAACATCAGACAAATTATGAAATATGCCTGTGCAGTCGGGGTCCCCCGCGTCGGAACCTATTGTGCTATGCTGTAACGCGTGCACAATCGTGCAGCGTGGTTTGTCACTAACATATATTGTGCTAATTATCGACGTAGCAGTGTTACGCAAGGCACTGAACTGAGACTCTCTGTAGGAGCTTCGTTTACGAATTAAATTCTAACTTTTTTCTTACCGCATTTTTTTTATTTAAGAAAACGGCTCTTAACCCTGCAACTTATTTGCTACCACCACATTTTGTATCCAGAAGGCGCGACCACGAATGTAAAGTACGTGCGATGAACTGTAGCACTGATTTCTTCAAACAGCCTTCCTTTTCGCATGGTATTAATAAATAGAATAAGCTGCCTCATTGTGTTATTGAATGCAAGTCCGAGGCTAAGTTCCGAGAACTGTTGTCGGACTTATGCATGAATCCTCAGCTGCTCTTCTCTGTTTTTTCCTCTTTCCTTTTTCCCGTGAGAACTGACTGATGTGACTTCACAGTTGGTGCTCTTTTTTATTTTCTATCATATGTCATATATCCTTTTCCATCCTGTACAAAAGGTAAGGGCACGCTGTAAGATTGATTTGTGCATGTAAGTATACCCCCCCCCCCCTACAATTCTGCCTTCACGGCGCTGCAGAAATGTACATAAACAAATAAATTATTAATTATTAATTAACAGGTTAACCTACATCTTTAGAACCTACTGCTGAAGACGGTTTTTAATATGAAATTGAAATTAAGTGGAGCTAAATATCACATATATAAGAAGAGGTGCCATTTAGCATAAGTTCTTATATCCAGCATGCCAGATGACAGCAAGTTATTCAGCGTATCTGCTGCTGCTGCTGAGGGGGGGGGGGGGGGGGGGAAGGTGTGACTAGCTGCGCGGCCGCGCAAACACAGTAAAGGGGATGTAGCATATCTTAGAGAGGTTGTTGCTGACGCATGCCGGCGGCAGCGCAACAAATAAACAACAAGGAGTCACTACAAGTTCCGCCGGAATTTGTTTCCGTTTGCCTCCTTAATTTCCCTGAGTTCTCCAAGGGCAACAGCGGAGCGCCGACATCAGCCTCTAAAAGCTTTTCGTGCTTAATAGACTGAACAGATGCGCACTACAAAAATGTGCACCGATTCAAAGACGATGACTGCGTTCAAAGGCAGATGTGTGTCATCAGCCTTCTCCCGACCGCTCCATGTTCTCTCCTCGTGTTTGCGCGCATGAGGATAGATAGCGATCAAACTTTATGGACTACACAGCAGGCGGAATGACAAAACAAGCAGCGCGCACATGAGCTATAACGAAGTTTCAGTACCGCCTGCACGCATATATCCATCTCTGCCTCCACCACGGTGGCGTAGTGGTTAGCGCGATCGACTGCTGAAACCAAAAACGCAGGATCAGTTCCAGCTGAGGCAGCTGCTCTTCTCCTCCGCTGAAAAGCAAGGCGCCCGTGTGCTGTGATATGCCAGTGCGTGTTAAAAAATCCGGGGTTATCTAAATTTCCTGAGCCCTCCACTACCATGTCTTTCTATTCTGAGTCGTTTTGGGACGTTAAACCCTATAAACTGACCAATTAATCACCTATGCCGCAGTTTATTTTACAAGAGCGCGGTGTAACCTGAAAAAAAAAAAACATTTTTATCGTACTTGTAAACATTCAAGCATGCCTTTGGTTTCGTTCATTATTCAGGCGCCCGTCCGCTCTTTCAGCCCCTGTATCTATCTCCATCCTAGCAAGTACGTGGTGCGGTGGCCACTAAGTGCTAGGAGGGATATTCCATCGTAGGTTCCTAACCCAGGTCACAAACGACGCAGTCGATTTGTTCATTTACGGATACACCAAGTATGGCTCGTCGTGTCCTGACTTAAGCATGTTCTCCAGTGGTAGCGGCAAATGAAATATGGGTGCTGGTAGATCTGGATGTTGTAGCTTAAGCACACGCATATCGACCCAGGGGTGGGCCTCTGCCGCCAACGATGCTTTTCGTGGGAGGAAATACAAGTCCGCTTCGCATGCGCTCACATGTAACCTTTATGTCGTACCCCATCCAATGAACATGTAAGCACGAAAATTCCGTGCATTCCCCCTTAGAAGCGCCATGTCAATGCAATTGGCCAAAAAACAGGAGGCACCGAAGTGCGTTTACGTACCTGCGCCCGTGTTCTGATTGGCCTACTCCTACGGCAGCCTCCTGCCACGTATACCCAAAGGTGACACAGTCACCAAGGAGCTGCTACTGTTCCGTCCGCGTACTCGCACTTCCACCACTCGAGTGTACCAGTTGCGGACCGCAAACAGTGCAAATAGTTTAGGAGGCAGCTTCACTGAAGGCCCTACGTGTCTGGCCTTTAAAAACAAAAAGAAAGGGGGGGAGGGGGGGGGGGGGGGGAGGGCACTTCAACTACTATCACGACTGCTTTAATGGGTAGCCGCATGAGGGGAGAATTATTGTCGATGCGTTGCGCGACGACGACGTTAATACCTGTCGTCGCCGCTGGTGCACACCGCATGAAGCGGCGGGACTGAGCGACAGAGCGGCGTGTTTTCAGCGATGCTTCGCTACGGCCACCTTGTCGTCCGGTTTAGGGGAGTGCAGTCGCCCCAGTATCCAACTTCTAACACTAAACAGCATGAAGAACGATAAAATATTCATGAAAATTCTTGTAAAACACCGCATTTCTAAAGGACACAGCGGAGTGGTGCGCTACTATATATACTGCGATGCAGAGTGGCTTTCTCCGGCTCTTTTCTAAGGTTAACAATATCTAGCCATACTAGCCTTTCGTTACCTTTATTACCCTACCAGATTTTACTGAACTGCATCGATGCGCCCATATATATGCACGGATCAGACGAAGTCTGCAGGTTCTTCGCTCAAACCGGACTAGGAACACAAACTTCACTCGCAAAAGGGCCAGAACGAAAGTTGATTACTCACAAAGGTTTCCGGGATTTGCTGCCTCCAGAGCTGCTTCAGGGGGACAGGGGAAATTTTCCAGAAACTCAAACCCTGAGCGACGCGACGAGTGCTGTGGCGGGCCTCGGAGCGCACCGCGCGAGGCTGTGGCGCGGCGTGTCGCCGCGATTTGTCGCCTCATGCGGCTAGCGCTTTAATGGTTCCCGTCTGCCAGCTCCCATTGCGGATACTCGTTCGCGTTCATGCACTTTACTATTCACTCAATCACCAGTCCCTTATCACATGGCTATATTATTTCGAACATACACGTATAGCATACAGTCGTAGGCCATCCAATAGGTGGAAGACCACCCAACATAGATATTAAGCACCGCTTTAACGAAGCCGTGCAAACATGCATGAGCGGTGGCCCGAAACCCCAAGTTCACTGAGGGTCCGAATTATAACTCTGAGGAAAGTCCCCCTCAAAGGAGGAGCCCGAGTGGACATGGCCTGCCAAAACGTTCGTGTCATGTCTCGTGGTGCCGCACAACCCGCTGACCAGTAAGTGTTTCATTACGATGCTCCGGGCGCGAGCCAATCTTCAAAAATGGTCACTTCTGTATATGATTACCGAGTTTCTGAAGCCAAGGTTAACCTACGCCACCTTTTTTCACGTCGACATGCAAGAGAAAGCAGGCCTTCAATATCACGGATATTTCTCGCTGCTCCCTGTACAAAAAAAAAAAAAAAAAAAAAAAAAAAGATACAAATTGTCCCGCAATATATGCGGAACTAAAGTAGCTTGTTTATACTCCGAGTTTCGTAATACTCTTACCGACGAGAAACATTTCTCTCAGACGCATTTCTTCCCAGCACGCTGGCCACTGTGAAGCAACTGAACGCTAAAGAAAAAACATTCAGCCAATGCTGCGTTCTTATCGGTTGATGTTACCTTAACGGCCTCAAAGTGAATTCTTTTTGATGGAACAGTGCAGTGGAACACGAATAACGAAAGAATTTTAAAAGAGGGAGCACGGCACTGGCTCTCACATGATCATTCTAATCTCCAATCGTATTTGTATACGTCAGCCCCTTTTATGCAAAACGAAAAAAACAAAAATTGGAAGGGTTCAACGCTGCTGAACCGAATATGGAGCGAAAGCAGTAGCTGGGGGTGACCAAGCGTTCTTCTCATTCTTCTCCTCCTTCTCCTTACAAATACACGGCACTCTAATAAAATACGCTGAGAAAAATGTTCATGGACACTACGTCTAACTTGCACTACAATAAGCAATACTCAAGGGCTCACAAAATGAGTCTTATTTGAAATCTTTGTAGCTTTACATTACTTGCTTCGAGTAGTATCAAGCTACAACCCTCACGAAATAGCTGCAGGACGAATTCATCATGCTTGTGCTTGCAATCACGGGCACATATTTCACAATCGGCGCCTTGTTGCGGCGTTTTGCCTTAAAATTCGAAAAAAAAAAAAAATATTGGAGTTCGTGAACTCTACCAGACAGCGACTATTACTAAAAAATCTCAAGTTAAGAATCAATTCATGGATGTAACCCCTTCAAGACTGGAAATAACGCAGCGCCATTGAACATAATCAATAGAATTAACAACACACACACACACACGCATTTATTGGTTAGTGAAGTAAACCCGCCTTCATAATGAATGCTACGTCAAAGGCTCTACAATTAATGGCATGTATATTGCTAAACTAAAAACGCACACAATGTAACACATCTGTCATCAAGCATGTAAAGCCTTTTTTCAGGACCAGCATAAAAATACCATCGTGTTCACAGGAAGCAATAATATATTTATTAAACATGAGCGCTTTTGATATTGCCGCTGTGCATGTCGTTTTTCGATATGCATATTGCGAGGAACGCGCCCAACGAAATATTATATAGAACACAAAGTATCATAAAAAAAGCAACCACAAACCAAGTCGTAAATTAACTTTCCGCTTAAACTTAGCATAACTCGCGCGCCAAACGAATAAAAACAAAAAGATATGCATGATCTCAACTATCACAGCGACTAGCTTTATTTCCATGTTGCGCACACGGGAGAGGAGAAATGTATACTCATAATTTCGTCATACCCAAACTCAAAACATGGCATTAATATTCAGCACAGCGAACGTATAGGGACAGGACGGATGCCGTTGCTTCTACATCAAATAAAATTTCAAATTTATTGCGTAAGTCGTCGGGCGAACAAACCAAGGCCCCCTTCCCTTTTTACGAGGCATGCAATAAAAAAAAATATAGGCAGTACACAAACTCGGATTTTACTTAGTAACACTGTTACGCAAACACAGCTTATTCCTACAATTCTTGCGCCATACGCACTAAACACACACAATGTGACACCAACGCTATCCCGTTAAAGCGGCGTACATTTCGTGCAAACTATTTTTTCTAAGTCTATGTTTAATGGTAACCGATGATTCATCAGTTTCGGAATTCTAAAGCAAAGAACCCTATTCACACATGGCGACAAAAGGGTAAGAACCGTTTTTCAGCATTTCGGAGGGTATAAACTTGCGTAGCTTGTGTGAGGTAGAAAACCTGGGTTATTATATTGTGAGCTTTTTATACCTATAGTTTCTTTAGCTGTTTCCCAGAGCGCAAGCACTATAGGCTGCGCAATATTAAGGTGGAATGTAACACAATGAAACCTCGACAATTCGCCAATAAAGCTCATTTCGAACATTCATGATAAGTTACGGGGCTGGCTCAAGCTGGGAGGCCGGTGGGCAGATACCGGAGGAGGGGCGTAGAAGCAGGTTACTTTCCTTATTATCAATGTTTTTTTAATACGCAGGTATTACTTGCCTGTACGGCGAAATGCTTATGCCCTACCTAGAGTGGCCATTCGTTAATGCACCGAAACAAGTATTCCATTGTCAGCTCGGTTCGGAAAGAGCTTTCCCAGAATTGATTGCCTGAAGATCTGGAAGTGGGGTTCTGGCACCTGCCGCTCGGCCTGGTGCTGCATGATTGCGAGGACGAGGGCCTAACCGCGAGGAAGACACCTCAGCAACCAGACAACGTTGTTGCTGTGAACATTGAACTGTAGGCGCTCTAAACACGACGCTGATCCTCTGCCGTGTTCGTTGCAACGTTGTCTCAATGCAATAATGATACAGTGGAAAGACAAATTACAATATATTTTCGTGCTTACCTCCTTAACACCGTCTATAGGCTTCTTCGTTTCTGCTTCGACCTCAACAACGCTATATGAGTCTCAAGCAGGAGGCCGGTAGTAGCAACAGCTAGCAGCAGCGGGATGGCACTGCCGAGCTGGATTGTAATGCTGATGCAATAAATCACCTGCTCCAAAGGCTTCAGCTGTAATCTTGTTGTTGTTGTTGTTGGGAATATTGGATTGAACGGAGATTTTCTGGAAGACTAAATACATATGGATGTCACATTTTAAGGAACATTGGTATTTCGATTTTTGCTTTTACTGAGTAGTTAAAGCCAGGTCACCGTGCCGTGTGGCGCTGACGTGAACGGCGAGCTCTTCAAAATAAACATGGCCCATCTACATGACATGTCAAACGATTAAATTATCCGCCAGATGAACAGTGATGTCAGCGCCTTTCCTAAATTTCTGAGTGATGCCGAAGGATTGATAAGATCAATAGCTAAGCTTCGCGACTTAGCCCATCAATCAGCAACAGTTGATTGGCAGTTCTAGAAGGATCCGGTGCGACTGCGTTGCCAGCTGACTATGCAGCCGGCGGCTTTCCATTCATTTCCTCATGCGGACTTCGAGCAAAAGTACTGAAAACAATAGAACTTACAGGTCATTGCAGAAACTGCATTGGGAGGATGCGAAAGCATTAGCGCTGCCACGACGTTGTTGAGTCCTAATTGCATCATCTTGCCCTCTCCGTTAAAGTCCGACCGCCAGTGTTCGACCTCCGACGATACCACTCGACGATATGTAACTCTTTGTAGTCAGGCGTCAGTGCCCCGCGGCATTCAGGGCACAGCCTGATGCAGCTTTCTGTTTGGCTATCTGTGTGACGTCATCAAAGCACTGACATTACTGGTAGTGACGTCACATACATTATAAGGCTAACACAGACGTCACGATACTTATGAGTTAGGATTAAGACTATGACATTATCTCAGTGACGCGATCAAACGTACCTATGACGTCAACCTGTAGTCGGGAGCAGATTTTATTTACTTTTGTTCATTTTAATCTTTTTTTTTCTTATTCACTGCCGCTATTGTCGTTTCCCTCAGTGCCCTACAGCGTTCTTGTGAGGACAATTACTAAACCGTGCACATGAGCTAGGCGGAAATTATTGGTTAGCGCGCTCGGCTCGGAACTGGTGGCAAGATTTTTTTATTTATTTATTTAAATGTTATAGCAAATGACTTTTTCTGGCCAAAGCTTCTGGTCACACGAAGCATGATGCAAGATGACGTCGCTGGGCGATGACGTCATGAAGGGACCAATTTCTGGTGACACATTTTGCGGACACAACGTAGCCTATAAAGCGTTTGCCTTAATAAAAGAGGCCGCTCCACAAAGCTGTAATCGTCCACAGCGTGCCACGGTTGCCAAAGCAGCTCAGGTTATAGGGTCAGTGGGCAGATTCGAAGCCCCTGAGTGATCGACCTACAGCCCCTCTCGGACACCAAACATATTTGACACTGCCTGGCTCTTCGGCCATCGCTACTGCTCTGAGACGCAAAGAGGCTTTCGCGACCACACAATCCGATTACACATGCGAGTCTTGATAAAGGGGTGGAGGGGGAGGGGGGGGGGAGTACTGAGCATACACGCGGTGTGAACACACAGAGGAGCGGACCGTAAACGCAGGAAAGCAACGAAAACTTTCCTCGGAGTCAAACGCCGCTGGGACATGAAGCTCTCCCCTAAGCGCTCCGTACTGGCTTCAATGGCCTCGGTGAAGACGATTACTGAGATTGAGGCGGTAGCGCCACGTACGGGAAGCAGGGGATACTTTTGGAATTTGTCCATCAGCTGGCTTCACTGCTCAATTATTTAGGCCGCAGTGAAGACTTCAATAAAACGCTGCGGGCGACGCGATAACATGCTAATTTCTGTCAACCAATAAAAGCTCGATCAATATCACATACCGCACGTGCAGGTATCTGGGGCGAAGACAAAGAGGGTCTAAAATGGGTTTCCCAATAGCTTCCATGTATTCAGACGCGAAGCATAAAGTAAAGAAAAGGCAAAATGGTATCAGAAATTACTTTGGGAACAGTCTAACAGCAGTTGCATTAAACAATTACATAACGATTGGTAAGCAAGCCTAATCTACAGCCGCTCGCACAATTGGCACGAATGATCGACAGCATTGCTTCAAATGACGCCAACGTCATGAAGCAGTAGCCGCCGGTAGCGACCCCATGTTCCTACGTCACAGCGAAGGACATTTTGTGATGCCTGTAGGAGGTCGAAAGGCTGTAAGCATATCTCATCGCCTTATCATTACCTGCTCCGTCTTGGACTGCTGAACCTGTGCTCTGCATCGCAAAATGAAGGCCGTGATGTCACTTTAATACTGCGTATCCTTGGCAGTCGGACTGGTTCGCCTGTGTTTTCGCCGATGTCCGATCGCAGCGTGGACAGCTTACTCGTGAAGGGGGCGTTATTTCGCCAAGCTACAGCAAATGGCAAGGGATGTCAGGTTCCCGCGATAATATGTACTTGAATACTGCAGCGCGTTGCCTGGACGCGCCAGGCCGTAAACACGAGTGAGACGAGGGATGATGATGATGATGACGACGACCAATTTTATTGAGTGCAGCAAGGACTTAGGTTAAGGGAACGCTGATCGGATGTCTGGTCCTAGACATCGTTGGTAAAAGCCGCCGTCCGGGTTCTTTCGACGAGGGCTTGTTGTTCCTCGAGGTCCGAGCTGCACAGGGCTGCCTCCCAGCCCTACCCAGTCGAAAAAGACGACAGAAATTTCTGTAGTACTACAGAAATTTCTATCGCGCTACAGAAATGTTTGATGTTACTACAGATATTTCTGTCGCGACAACAGAACTTTTGTTGTTACGTCAGAACTTTGTGTCGTTACGACAAAACATTGTGTTGTAACAACAGAACGTTGTGTTGTTACGTCAGAGCGTTTTGTTGTTGCGACAGAACGTTGCGTTGTTACGTCAAAACTTTGTGTTATCGCAACAGACAACGGAAAGTTTTGACGTAACGACACAACGTTCTGTATGTTGCGACAACAAAACTTTGTGATGTCGCCGCAGACAACACAATGTTTTGACGTACCATCACAACGTTCTGTCGCAACAACAAAATGTTCTAACGTAACACAACCTTCTGACGTAATTGTCGCGACAACCCAAGGTATGTAGGTAATAGCGGGGTCAGGTAGCGAGGTTACAAGAAAAATTCTATAATGTGTTCTGCAGTGGCAAGCATTTTTTTTTTTTTGCGCATGTAGAACCGCCCATATTTTTCTTGTCCCAAATAAAACATTAGGTTTTTCTTTGTTGCGTATCAACATGTTTATTTCAGTTCAAAATACAAAATTCGTAATAAGACACTGAACAGTGTTGCAGACAATTCCATGTAGAGGCTAATTTTTTACCAGCCGTATTTTTTTTTTTCTGCGCGACTACCTCTCTGCCCTCAGCCGCCTTCGAACAACCTTAAAATCAACTCATTGTGAAAAAGCAGAGCGCGCCTTGAGTGTCTATCTGCTGCCGTGCATGCATACCGCTAATTGCGCCATTCGCGCGCACATCAAGTAGCATCACGGGCGATTGCCGGCGCAGTCGCGACCGCAACACTCATGTTTCGTTCCATGCAGGGATTAGCTTCTCGATGAGTGCGAATAAATTTCACAGGAACAATCGCAAAGCTACTTCTGTTTTATCTCAATCCTTAAGACAACCGGATGAATAAATCTTTCTCACCTGTAAAATCTGCTTCCAAATTTGTAGCGATCTCTTCAAATGATCTATCCTTGTTCTCACGTCGATGATAAATTCCATCCTTTATGCACAACAAAAGATTTGACTCTCGTGGAGCAACCTGATATCACACGTTCTTGGCCAAAAACGATGACGGCATATGCTTGCACAAGTAACTTCCCCGCACGTCTCCAGCACTCGCGCGCAGTCCTTGCTGGCTCGCGCCCAGCTCGGCGGGACCGACGCTACAGACATGGCAGATGCACGGGCAGTCTCAGGGAAAAATGGGGCTTTCTGTATATTTTAGTGCGGTAGAAGGACACGCTAATTTCAGTACGATAATGGTACGGCGTTTGAAGGGAATTGATTTTCCACTGTAGCCTGCCCACCTACACGCATTAGCTCGCTACAAGGCACCCATTCCTCCGCGGTGGACAACGGGACGAAGAGACAAGTTTTGCAAACTACGTTTGGGAGTGCTTGCAGGCAAACCGCTTCTCTGGAGGATCGGATTCGGGAACTGGCCAGCAACCGGTTTCCGCCCCTCTCACGCGCACGCCTCCCCCCACTTCCCCTTCCGACCAGATGGCTGGGTAGGTCTCTTCGCTGCTAGGAGAGAGGGTGGGTCTTCGCTCCGGCTGAGTGTTCCTTGTATGCGGCAGCCTGTGTGGCGTTTGTGGCGGTGCTGTGCCGCCATTTGATACCTATCCGTATTGGCAAGCTTTGATAAGTTGAGACAATGGGCGGCGGGCATCATGCTATTGTACACTTTCCACGTGACTGACTGATTTTATACCATTATAACCTGCCCTGTCCTTTCTTTCGTATGTCCCTTCTTTTATTTCCAATCCCTGTCTTCTCGTTGTCCTTTCTATTCCTTACCGCAGCTCGGGCGCCGCTGCATTTGATGGCAGATACCGTGGCTGGCAAAAGTCGATTTGTTTTTGTATTATTTAATAGTTAACTACGGCCTCGCGACAGGCAGTGCGTGTGATGGTTACATGCGGGGCTGTGGAAACGTTAAACCGCTTGCTCCTTCACCTTACCGTGTTCGTCGAACCACGCTGATGTTAAAAGTATGACATTTTCGGTCGAATTTACTGTCTGGACCCTTCTCTGTCTGTTTTGACTTAAAATGATTCGATATTGCATCTTTATATCGGTTCAGAGCCTCAGATTTGATTGGACTTCGCGACTGCGCTGTCAGACACTTCCTTTATGGCCAAATAATAAAACGATGTATTGATATGAAGAAGTCAATTAGGATTAAGGTGTAATGAATGATCGTCGAAGATTTTAGCACTCGGCGAAAGCGAACCATGATAGATAGGGCAGCAGAAACGGCACTAAATTTGACTAACATCATCATCCGTCACGCAACGAGACGCTGCCGGTTGAGGCAGCAGTCCTCGGCATTCTGAAAGAAAAAATTAAACTACTCGCTACGAGAAACAACCAGCATGCAAGAGACAAGACAGCATGCAAGGAAGATAGACCACTCAGAGGCAGCGCCTAGCACCACATATCTCGTAACGAAAAAACATCCCTAAACAGCACGAAGCACAAATTACACTAAGGATTCGTATTAAATTAGCATTAAGTGCACGTACGCGATGCATTTCACCCTTGCCCACACGGCGTGAAAATGAAACACTCAATCGAGCAGGGAGGGCGTCTTAATCGCTTTATCTCTATCTGCGAGTCATCCCTAACTCTCATACGCGCTCACGTCCAAAGGCCATTTGCGACATTTGCGAACAATGCTAGGCGAACTCATAGAAGCGCGCGTTTAGCCTCTTGCGTCAGAAACCGTTCGGCGGCACAACTCTATGGATCCATGAACCATCAAATCTCAAGGACCACAACTGCATGCAGTACACGTGACGCGGTGGCTGTGTGCGCACCCATCGCTGCACCCCTCGCGCGTTTACAATATTTGCTTAGAAGAGGCAGCTCAAATAGGAAAAAAAAAAGAAATAGCCACCGGCATTCCAAGCCACGTTTACTGCTGGCAGGGAGGTACGAGACAGGACTGCAAGACAGCAAGGCGACACGGTCATCTGTGGGGCACTCTGAAGAAAATAAGGACCCTTTAAGCGGTGCATCAAAGTAAAAAAAAGAAAAAAAGTCAGCTTGTTCAAACGAAGCAATCAGGAGAAGACCCAAAATGCGCCGACTAAAACCTGATCGCTTATTCCGCATAGAGCAAAATTTGAAGGATAAAAGGTGGCTGAAAAGAGCAAAAAAGGAGAAAAACTTTAAAATGAGCCAAATGGCCAAAAACCTGTACAGACACGGTGATCAATGGCACAAGATACCCGCCGACCCGACACTCCGGGCCTGCTCAAAACGAGCGTCGACGGCGGCACTAAGCAAAAGACGCTGCCGGCCGAGTGAAGGCTGGGGAACGTGACAAACTAGGTAGGGACATGGAAGGGGACTGATGGCCCCAGAAAGGAAAGGAAAAGGATAGTTGCGGGGCGGCAGACAAAGCTGTTTTCTACTGTGTATTTTCTTTACCTGGGCACCCCCACAAAGGTGAGTGGGGTTAAACGACAAGAAGCATTACTGGTAAAGTGGGCAGTAGAAAAACTGGCCGGAGCTCGAGCGAACTAGGCTGAAGATAAAAAAAAAAAAAAGCGAAATAAAGATGGAAGAAGAGAAAAGGAGAGTTATAACTAAGGCATGGAAGAAATCAAATTTCCAGATATATAAAGTCGCTGTGAGCAAGGTTGATGAGATGGTCGCTACACTATGTAGAAGTTCTGCTGTGCCTTCATCATGGTCGCCCTGAGAATGAATCTTTAGACACGCGTAGCCCATGCGAAAATAAATATTGTTGAACAAACGATCGCCCAACAAGGTCAAGGCAACGTGTGTTGAAAATTCAGCCTCAGGCAATAGCTTAACTTATTGCTTTTCTCGGGTACCCTTAGGCGAAATAGATCGTTCACGTGCCTCCTAATACAGCTCCCCCATTATAAGATTGCCTTAGCTTACAGTTATGCTGTTGATCACATTCAGGCCACAGTCAGTCAAAGGGCTCTGATGTGTCGGGGGCAGTGGTCTAGCGGAATTTGATATAAATTTACCTTCCTGTAAAGACCTTTGTGACAGTCCTGCCCCAGGAAGAGAATTATCACTCCGGTTTGTTGTTTGATTGAGTCATTGGCATAGCCCACAAAAGTAGGAATGGTGCGGCTTCCGAAGTACTGCAGAATCGATTGTTGCAAAAAAGAGGGTTTTAAAGAATATACATGACGGCGGAAAAAACAGACTGTAAAAGAATTATGAACTTTTTAACAAAAAAGTAAATTACAAAATACAGAATACAAGCTCTTTCATTGACGCACTTCACTCGAAAGGATCGCAGTTTCACAACACTTCGCTGGCGCAGTGCACACTTTCAACTAGTTATTAAGGTCACACTATCGCCACTGTAGACGCTACGCGCGAACGTTCAAAAACACCACACGCTAAAAAAAAAAAAAAGAAAAAAGAAACTAAACGGCGCCGGGTACAGAGGGAGGGAGTCCGATTCCTCTGGGCGCGCACATGCTCACGGCTGGCGGATGGCCTCAGACGAACGTCGCTATCGAGATCTAATGTCGAGATAACCGATGCGCGCGATAAAAGGATGGCTGCTACTAGGCGGGAACTAGCGCCGAAATTAAATAAGACGGACGCTAACTCATAGTCTTAACGAATTTCTTTTCGGTCTCAGTCACTAGAAATAATAACGCGATAGCATTTGTTTTCCACATTCCCAGTCGTCAATTTAAACTTCGGTGGATTTAATTGCAGCATGACCTGAAGGGGGACCTCCTAAGCACAGCAATACTGAGACCCTTTTGTCAATTTAAGAGTTAGCAGAAAGAAAGAAAGAAAGAAAGAAAGAAAGAAAGAAAGAAAGAAAGAAAGAAAGAAAGAAAGAAAGAAAGAAAGAAAGAAAGAAAGAAAGAAAGAAAGAAAGAAAGAAAGAAAGAAAGAAAGAAAGAAAGAAAGAAAGAAAGAAGGAAAGAACGAAAGAAAAAAATAAAAATAAAAAGCCTCTTCCTTTTTGATTTCAATGAGTTATAAAGCTTATAATATTGCATACCAGCATCTTGTAGGTACTGCGGAGGCAGGATAAAAGGCGGTAAAAATTCGATTTTCTTGAATTTACAGATGAAACGATTCGCTTCCTTAAGATTAGCAAGTAAAAATCATTACGCCGGAAATCACCAAGAGCAGGCTGTGGTGGTCAATGACTTCCTGCCGTTAAAGGTCAGCACTAAATCATTGCGGACTTGATCGGTACAGAAGCCGATGCATACGCCTTCTCTTCTATGCACACTCCCCTAGGCTAATTCCCTCACTGTAGACCATAGGTAAATGATGCAAAGATCGATATTTGTAACCGTTGAGGCTGTTTTCATCCCGGCGTTGTGTAGACATAATTTCGTCCATGTTGTTGAATGACCTTCTTGTGCACTGCGATGAGTTTCAGTGAGCAGGGTTTTTCCTTTATTTTTCCCGCATGTTGAATTCTGCTGGGACTCCTTTTGGGAATCGTTCTGAGCTCCCGTGAATGTAGGTTCCAACCACCTTGAATCATAAGCGGGTGTTTTCTACAGTTCATCTTGCTCTCTTGTCAAATTCGTTTGCCTCTACATCACGATGTTGTACGCTGAATTCGAAGTGTTTGATATTGTTAAAAAAGCACACTACGAAGTTTTACCTCAAAATCTTTGTCAAAGAAAACGACCCGGCCTTTTTTACCAAAATGTTAAATTGAGGAAACTTCCCGCATAAAAATATCGATTGAAGCGTCGGTATGTTGGAAGTAAGGTTCCATTAGAATGGTGAGTAGAAGGTTTCGCCAGTTATGAGATGAAAGTGTACATCACGAACGGTGAGAAAAACGTTGAAGACGAATGGGCGCTAGCACCACAGGCGATAGCATAACGTTTGCGTACAAGTGCTGCAAAGGCGTGGCTGAATTTCACTTATATCTGAGCTGTGCACCTGTCATTCCGAAGGTTTAGTGACGCCCCTTCACCGCAATACCAGCGGCAGAATTTACAAGCTCCTGATAGTAGATACGTGCTGCCCAAAAAGTGAAACTGGCCTCATAATCGTGTGACGGAGGCCGCTGCTAAACACGAGAAAAAACGTGAAAGTGCAGCATGTAGTTACCTGTGCTGCTTCGCGTACATAAGGACGCCGCATCGAATTTGGTCTTTACAATTGCATTATGCCCTTGCTCTTCAGCGGCTGTGTGTATGTGGATGTTACGCGAACAAAAATGAACCCTCGTCTGGAAAAAGGCAGAATTCCCTGAAATGCACGCGCAGTAAAATTGACAGTAGTTAGAAAAATCACGTGATTAAATAAAGGTATCGAGCCAGTCAAGCGAAATTACCGCAGGAATTTGTGCTTTATAAAAGGATGGCTGAGCAAGCACGGCTCAATGATTTAAGGCAACACAGGTGTATGTTACCGACAAACATCAATTTTTACTTTCTCCTTTTGCTTGCCTAACTATTTCCAACTGCCTAAAATATGTTCATTTGTTTACTTGGCGATGCATCATGATTGCAATAGTAAAAAGAAGCACAATTAAGACCTTCCAAATAGAGTTCATTCACGATGTGATATTTAAAGACCCCGATAAAAGTGAATTGCGTATTCAGAAGCGAAGCTTGGCCTTTTTCACAATTCTTTCGTGCTCCTTACGATAATTAAAGTACAACAATTTTAACTCCATTCACTCCGGAAGGAAATATTCTCGAATGTGTCACAGTTCACCAGCGCTAGCTAAGTTTGTATGGGCCGCCAGTAGAGCCGCCGCCGCCGCTCTCGAATCCGACCATGAGAGAGCCTGTTGCGCCCGTGCCCGGCTCCCATTGTCACAAGCCCGGGGGAGGCTTCCCTGTCTTCTTCTGTTGCTGGGAATGCAAGGCGGCCATTTCCCCTCCACCCTTCATGGCTCTCTCTCCCTCTCCACGAAAAACCAGTTGGCCAAGATGGATGCCGCGTTGGCGGCAGCGGGACGCGAGCGACCATCTGCATTCTCTTCTTTCTCCTCCCCTCTTCCTTCTCCCACTATCCGCACGCTTACAGTGTCGGTGTCGTTTCCGCCGGCAGTCCACAGCCCCCCCCCCCCCCCCCCCCCACTCCCTCCCTTTTTTGTTTCTTTCTCCGCTTCCTCCTCGTCCACTCAAGTTAGCAAGATGCCGCGTTGTTCGTCTCGCGGATCACGTCAGTGCTGCCCGTGCAGTCGTCTTTCTCCTTCGGTGACTTTATGCTGATCTGCGACGTTTCTGTTCGTACTCATTTAAAACGAGAACGAGCACAAGTGCTATATCATCTGAGAAGACACAGTGCGAAAGTCCTAACCGCGGGACATTGGAAACTTCGACAGAACGATGTTGAAGATTTTGGGAAGGCGAAGAAAATCCGCGCGGCGCCCACCACATTGCACATATATTTTGATATTACAGGTAAGCGTCTCTTTGCTACGATGTGTTTTGAATTGTATTGTGAAGCGTGAAATGAATCGTAACGCTGCACTCAACCGCAGACGAAGAAATGGAGGGATGGAGCAGAGAGCTTAGCAGGCTGAACCGGAAACGCCATGACGAGCGTGATGCGCGGAAGAAGGTACGTAATGTGATGTTTGTCTTTCTTTTCTACTTTTAGTAGCTACGATGACGGATGAAGTTTCTAAACCCTCACTCTTACCTTAAGCAACCACCTTGATCTTGAGCACTGCCTCTAGCCTCCTAGCATGAAAAGCACAAAGGCGCCAGACTACAGTTCGCGAGCAGCAGCCAAGTACGGGCGTTATTAGTCTTGCCTGGAGAACTCGAGCTGTGCTGTGTGTCGCAAAATATTGCCGCCAACCTTTCAGATCTTCAATGATAACGCCTTGTAGAGCACGGATCGGTTCTGTATTTTTGTTCATGCTTATCGCGAAACGCGCTTCTTTGGCTGAGCTACACGTACGCGAAAACTCACGCGAACGCGACGACGACACACATCGCGCGAAGCCTTCGCGCGAACAGAAATGCATGTGTCGATTGGCTCGTCACTCCGCCCTGCCGAAATAGAAAATTTTGCTCCTTCCTCGCAATCGCATGCACAATCAGCTAACAGCATGAAAGCAAAGCGTACGTTACTGCCGTTCTATTCGCACGCTCTCTCTCTCTCTCTCATTTTTTTTTTTTTTGCAGTGTTGCATCGTGATTGTGCATTTCCGCGTAAATTTCTCGCTTTGTACGAATAATGGTGAATGGGCAAGGATTCTACGAATGTATAATCGCAACAAAAAAAAAAATAAATAAAAGGTGAAGTTAGTATACTCTTATAGCGCAAGTGTAAATCCATGTTATGGCATGCTATCGCAAAACACTTCAATTCTTGCAATTGTGACTTGCATATGCAAATAGTTTGCGGTGTACTATACCAGTAACACAGAGCGTCGTCGCCGTTTCGCGTTTTCGTTGATTCACGATTAAAGTATATTCTAAATAACTTGCACTTGGTTGCTTCAAACTTTATCCAGTCAAGTGCTTTTGTCTCTTCAACAACTATAACAGATTGTGTGCTTCTTTTGAATGATGGATAGTCTTATTTATTTAAAGAATCAGCCACATCAATTACATTTACCTTTGTGTTTTTACAGGTCCACCTTGGCCATGGAAATTGTATGAACCAATTCAGTCTCCGATCGGATTCCGACTTCTGCAAGCTGATGTCCGTTTACCTCGGTAGGACTGAAGTACAAGGAGCGTGACAGGAAGCCTTCGTAGCAGAGCCATCTCAAGAGTGTTCCCTCCACCTTACCCTTTTGGAGTGGCATCAGTTGTCAGGTAAACGAAAACATCTTTCCATGAACTGCAGAAGAGATTTCATTTGGTTTTGTGGTGGCTGTATACAATATAATTGTAATTGTATTGTTTTTGGTATTTCAGAAACTGAAGCTGGTGATGGTTTAACTGTGGCTATCAACAAGCTGCAAACCATGCTGCTTAAGGAGCATGGCTGCTGTTTGAAATACAGTGCTGGGGAAGGCTGATGAGATCACACAAAACGGTTTTATCATTATCAATGGATGACTGGCTCAATGTGCGTGTTGGTTGTTAGGCACCAACAATTATGCTAGCAGTTTTGAGTCACTTTCATAGCTGAACTTGGCTAGCACGAAAAATTAAGCCATATTTGCTGCAAAATTTAACAACACTAAACAACATGTGTTGCTCATTTGGAAATGTATACAGCAGTTGCTTGACCATGGTCAGAGCAGTAGTTGTATTTCAGCATGCTAACCCTAGCAATGTTCTATTTTATGCTAAACAGTATTTCAGTAGTAAATCAATGCTTCCAGCTGAGCAATAATTTTCTGGAAAATATGTAAAGTTTTCATCCAAATTGTGATTTTGTCGTTTTTGCAAAATCAAATGAATGATTGAATAGAAAATAATTAATGATTTCATTTGTGCAGGCACCTGGCTATTGCTGAAGGAGGTGAGCTGCAGCGAAGAAGATGTGGTCAAGCGCTACAAGATGATGCCGCAGTACCTGGCACAGAAATGTCTGCGCCTTTTTCTCTAGGGTAAGATTTACAGTGTATTCATTCCGGTGGGTGACAGAGTAATGTATGCACAGGATTTTTTTTTTTTTGCAGCGGAGTTATGCTTGCTTTCAAGGTGTAGCTAATCAGCGGGTGTCACAGGTTGCTCAGTTCTCTAACATAAAAGCTTATAGGCTTATAGTAGGCAATAAAAGCTATTGCAATTTCAGGAGATTTTTCTAGCAGAGAAAGATTTGCATGGGCCGCAGTTATAAGAGCATTACATACTGGCTGTCCTGAGGATATCTGTGTGCAGTAATGGTTAGGCTAAACACGTATAATCTTTCAGTCATTTTCAATGAGCCTTGTTAAACTCTTTAAACATTTATTTATTGCTCGATATGAAGGCTTACTACTTTGGCATTCTACCACTTACGTTAGAGTTGTGGGCTTTATGTAGGAGAGACGGGCTATGATTTGATAAAATGGTAATACAAAAATGGCCTTGTGCTGTCCATTTCCAGTCCACATAATGAGCACGATGAGGTTTAAAATATTCTTGTGCCTGTCACTACAACATTCTCCATTGCCAATGTCTATGGAAAACCGCAAAATAATTCTTTCATTTTTCAGTTACCTTCAAAATAACCAGCATCAATTTTTCTTCATCGAAACCACTTTTTTTGTTTAAAAATGCATTTTAAATAGGTGTTTAATTGAAATCTGCATCTTTTTGTCATTCAGGTGTTCCCGTTCAAGCGCCTTTTGGAAATACAGCTTTATGGAGTCCAAATAAAGGCGGCTTCTCACAGGTGTTGTTTCGCATGTCTTCGGCATGCTTGCACACTTTTTTTGTGCAGAGCTGCTAGGTCTATGCCTGCAAAATAGCCCAGTTATTGACTATGATCCCATGAGACTAATTTTTCCCACTTGGCTGTGGTTGCATTTTGCACGTGTGAATATTCTCACAATAGGAGAGAAGAAAGTCACAACAGTATGTGAAATGAACATGCGCCCTCGGACTACAGAACATCAGAGCACGGAATGTCAGATTGCGGGACATCAGAATGCATGCCGTCACAGTATAGAACAACAGACTACAAAACGTCAAAATACAGAACTACAAACAATGAACGTCACAATATAGAACTACAAACAATGAACGTCACAATATAGAACTACAGACAGTGAACGTCACAATACAGAGCTACAGACAATGAACGTCACAATACAAAACTACAAACAACGAACGTCAGACAACAGGTCAAAAATACGACAAGACTACAGACCATCAGAAATTTTCTGTTGTTTTTTTCGACTGGCTGTCGTGGCGTACGGTTGTCTGTCTCTTGCTGCACGCCGCCGTTCGGCGGGCCATGTGGCGTCCATGACATCCACGCAGACACAACAGCAGCCATCGTCATGGTCACTAGCACCTTTGTATCCTTTAAAGGGACACCCAGTCGGAAAAAACTACAGAAAATTTTCTGATGTTACGACAGAATTTCTGTGCGGTTTTTGACGGGAAACATATTGTGACAACAGAACATTCTGTAGTAACATCAGAAATCTCTGTAGTTACAACAGAAAAGTGCTACAGAACTACAGACAACAGAAATATACTACAAAAAACTACAGAACTACAGAAAAGTACTACAGAACTGCAGAAAAATCTGATGGTTACGACAGAACTCCAGGATATTTTGTCGTATTTTTGACACAGTTCTGTAGTTTTTTTCGACTGGCTGATTTATTATGTCAAGACTGTTGTTTTGCTGGCAAGACCAGACCATATGGTGTAAGTTTGCCTTCTGGCCAGAAAGTTTCCACTGAGCTGAAAAGGACTTGGGCTCAATGGCGTGAATCGTAGCTGGATTATTAAATGACATGGTTTGTAGCCTTCGAAAGTGACACTTCTGGTTTATTAAGACCCATAGCGGGCCTCGGGAGTATCTGCCTTCCAAGGTGCAAATGCTGCAGTATATCTGTATATGTTGTTAATAGGAAGGAGGAGCCTAAAGCGAGACGCGGATCGCAGACGGAGGCTACGGTCCAGACAGAGGCAGAAACTAGCAAAGAAAGAAGTTCAAGCGGGAACAGAGATAGAGGCAAAAATGTGAGCTGGCCAGGCCCCCCCTTGGGAAACCGCTCAGGAGAAGGAATTGGAACAGCAGCTCTCTGAGAGAGATAGAGAGAGAGCACGTGACCATAAAAAAGAGAATGGAGAAGATAAGGAAACTTATTGACGATATAACCAAAGAAAAAAGGCGAAGGTTGTCGAGAAGCCACCTTTGAAGCATTCAAATCACGAGTCAGACGCCTCCACATAGCGCAAACAAAAGGGTATGAAAACGCATTGGATACGGACACCCGGATTTCCTTGAAAACACCTATACCCTCAGAGCGAAACACCGATGGCAGCAAGGCCAAATAGGAGGCAGAAAGTTCGAACCAAGAAACATCGACCTGAACTTATAGAAAGCTTACGTCGGAATGAACCTGCGTCATGAAGTGTGTTGAAGCTTAAGACGCTAGAATCGATGCCGTTTCTTCTATGGTCATGGTGGAAACAGCGCTAACACAAGGGGAAATATATATATATATATATATATATATATATATATATATATATATATATATATATATATATATATATATATATATATATATATATATATATTGCCCCCTGGTGTTCCTGAGGTTCTTAGGTGGCGCCTGGTAGAAAAAGACGCTGAAGTCGGCTCGCGCTGTGTGCGGAACTCTGGCTGCTGGTACAGCTTCGCCCTGTCGTTTAGTCACGTCTTGCCCTGTTTTCCGTGACATATTTTGTTGTCGGCGCCAGGTATCGATCCCAGTATATGTCCCGCACTCCTCCGCACGCCCAGGATTCAGTTCCTGTGCCAAACGACACTTCTGTGCATCGTTCTAGCCGGAGGAACCCAGGCTATACCTCCTGAGCACGGGCCGTTGTAATTTACCACCGCAGCCGCCCCTCGACCTGTCATGCAAGCTGCACCTTATTACACTCTACAGAATCCACGACTGCCTAAGCCTTTCCACGGCAGTCAGATTGAAGACGTCGAAGACTGGCTCGTACAATTTGAACGGGTCGCCTCATTTAATCAGTGGGACGACGCCGCGAAACTTAGGAACGTCTTCTTTAGCCTGGAAGATGGCGCTCGTACTTGGTACGAGAATCGCGAAGGCGCCCTAATATCGTGGCGCGAGTTATGCCAATGCATCCTGGAGACCTATACATCAGCCCGGATCGCCGAGAACGGGCGGAAAGGGGTTTACACTCTCGCATGCAGATACCGAACGAGACTATAACCATATACGTGGAGGACAAGACCAGGTTGTTCCGATGATCTGACCCGGCAATACCCGAAGAAAAAAAGGTACGCCACCTCTTGCGCGGCGTTAAATAGCAACTGTTCGCTGGCCTCGTGCGCAATCCGCCGACCACGGTTGCCGAGTTTTTTTACGGAAGCAATCACGATGGAAAAGATGCTCCAGCAGCGGTCTACGACCTACGACAGGCCGGTACTTGCCGCTTCGCTCACGGAGCCGTTTTC
The DNA here is from genome assembly GCF_055883805.1 of Amblyomma maculatum. Taxonomy (NCBI): domain Eukaryota; kingdom Metazoa; phylum Arthropoda; class Arachnida; order Ixodida; family Ixodidae; genus Amblyomma; species Amblyomma maculatum. The sequence goes on from NC_139344.1 coordinate 57,562,204, forward strand.
GGCCTTCCAGACTGCCCCGGATCTTCTTCCCGACATCGTCCGCTCCGTTTTGCGCGAAGAGCTGCATACATTTTTTGGTGCTCCCCAGCCAACGATCGGCTCTATCGCTAGTATCGTCCGAGAAGAGCTTCAGCAAGCATTTCGGCCTTCGGTACCGCCTGCTTACCCGTCATCCTTTTCCGCCAAGTACTGTCGGTCAACGTATGTGGACGTCTTGCGACGTCCTCCGCCTGATTCCACACAATTACTCCCGCCCGACCAAGGCTCACTGTATTCAGCACACCCTGAGCCGTACATCGCAAAACCACTGCCTATCACCCACAGTCGAATGGCCTCACGGAGAGATCAATAAAACGATCGCCGACATGATTGCAATGTACATAGACTCCCAGCACAAGACCTGGGACGAGATTCTCCCGCACGTAACATATGCCTACAACGCTGCCATCCAAGAGACTACGCGTTTTATGCCATTTCACCTTCTCTATGGACGCGACGTTCAGACGATGTTAGATGCCATGCTTCCGTACTGCACGGATAATCCTCTCATCCCAGACGCTGAACAGTTTGCTCAGCGCGCCGAGGAAGCACGTCAACATGCCCGCATTCACATTGAGCAAGAGCAGGGCAAGGATAAGCGTCGCTGCAACCTCCGTCATCGACACGTCACATACCAACCTGGAGAGCAAATTTGGGTGTGGACACCGGTACGCCGGCCCGGCTTGTCTGAAAAACTGATGTCGCGATACTTTGTACCTTACAAGGTTCTGCGCCGTGTCACAGAAGTGACATACGAAGTCCGTCCAGCGGGTACTGTGTGGCAACCACGCTCCGAGGTGGTGCACGTTGTCTGCATGAAGCCGTATCTCATGCGGTAATGTTCAGTGTGCTATGCGCTTGTTTATTTGTCGTGTAGGGCACCTTACCCCGCCTCCGTTATCTATTCTACTCCTGATCTGATCCTTTTGTTTTTTGCTTGCATCACCCATCACTAGCGCTCAGCCGCTGCTTTCGTTTTTTCTGGGGGGGGGGGGGGGGGGAGAAGGGGAGTAATGCCACCTGGTATTCCTGAGTTTCTTAGGTGGCGCCTGGAAGAAAAGGACGCTGAAGTCAGCTCGTGCGCTGTGTACGGAACTCTGGCTCTGGTACAGCTTTTCCCTGTCGCTTAGTCACGTCTTGCCCTGTTGTCCGTGGCAGTATATTTATATATATATATATATATATATATATATATATATATATATATATATATATATATATATATATATATATATATATATATATATATATATAAGGGAATAAACGCCAGTTGCTAATCAGCGCGTTGTGTTCTTCCTTTGCCCTGCGTTAGCGCTGTTTCTTCTATGATCGTAATCCAACAAGCCCAACTTTCCCCTCTTCTGAGTTTCATCTGGGGTTCACAAAAGAACTAAACAGATAGATAACCTGACGGTGGAGTTCGTTGTGATTAGAGAAAAAAACCATGGCTTGCTTCCAGCAAATTATGAACCGGCTATCAAACATAGATCCAAGGCTTAGTACTGTTGATCAAGGCAACACCCTCCCTCAGCTGCAACCGCAGCAGCAACCCTAGGCCATTATGGCCTCTCGCCAACAAATTAGACTCTAGTCATGGAACTACACGAGCTTCCACTGTATGAGAGGCTACATGCAGGCACAACAAAACGATAACACACAGGAAGTATAATCATGCTATAAGAGGCAAACGGCACGGTCAAATTAACCGGCTACAAGGGGAGCACTAACCCAAGTCGTTCACAGCTGCGCTGATGCAAACAAGTCTGTCACGAATACATGAACTCGAAAACACGAGCGAATACTATTTAGTGATAGAATTAATTTCAAACACAAAGGGACACAACAGTCCCTTTATTCTGAGTACGTATACAACTAACACAAAAACCGAGGGACAGGGCTGGTGGACCTTATACGGAAAGCCATATGACTAGATTATAGGAAAGGGCTCCTAATCACAGGGGACTTTACCGGCACCCGGCATGTGGATATAGGACGTTCTTCCCCAAGGGAAACAAACTATGGACGGTGTCGTGACGCTGGGGCTAAGTCGACCCGGCCTTCACTTGGTAGCGTGCAGAGACTCGGGGTTAAAGAAGGATTGAATCTTCGAAGTTGGTGAAATATGTACAAGCAGGTTTAATGGCACTTTGAGAAAACGTATTTACATGATTATTTACACGAAAAATAAGGGTGCATCAGCAAAATGGCAAGCGTTAAGAGTTCATTACGAGAAGCGACTGGATGAGCCGTTTACCCAGGGCTCAGAGCCATTTCGTGCTCTGCAGCGTCCTTAAAACCCCCTATGTCCAGCCCCTCTCTGAAGATGCTGACCAACCAAATCCAGGGCACGCCCCTCAGATATCGGCATCCAATCGAACACATCACTGCACTGATGGTCTGAAGCACTGACTGGCCCGGCATTGTTTCGTTCAGCCTGGTCACTTGTTGGCAGGAAAAGCTAGGGAAAGGCGAGGAGGTACATTTCTATTCTTCAGCCAAGAATCGATAGGCTGGTTCCGGCAAGTGGATTTACTTCTCAGAAACCCAAGTGCACGTGCGCGCCGCATACGCTGCCAGCATTGTCCCTTTCCGGCAATTGCAAATCTTTCCTGCATTCCCGGGAAATCATCTAATGGCCGTATGCGTCATGCTCTTTTCTTGTCCTGCAAGTCAGCGGACATGTCACTCTGTCGTCTCCTTTAGATAGTAGGCATTCCTCACTGGACGATGGCGCTTCTCGACTGGAAGGGTGAACAAAAAAAAAAAGCACTTCTGGCTATTTCCCGCAGGGGGACATTTCTTTGTGTTTTTCTAGACGCTCTCTTGACAGGGTCAATTTGGCATTTGCAGGGTGTCCACAAAGCAAAACAGGCTTACAAAACAGGATTCCTGGAAACAGGCTCACGTAGAGCCATTGTACCAACACCACGTATCCACAGCACTTATCCATGCCCACAGGCGAACAATAGAGCGCGCAAGTGCGGATGATGCACGGTCGTAACAGCCTCCTCCCCCGCCAGAAGAGTCTCGGAGGGCAGCAGTCGCAGCTGCTGCATGAAGAGACGACTTAATGGCCTGCACATGAACGCTTGAAGCTCGCTGTTGCTTGTCGCGTTGTCTTGATTGTCGTAGGCCAATTTGCTTGAGCTGTCTCTGAAACTCAACCACATGTCGAAGCAAGCACTCGGCTCCCGTCTGAAGAGACCAGGCTAAAAGAAAACTGCCATTGTTGTTCGAGAAAAGCCCACTCTCAAGACGTTCAGGACCCACGTATTCCTAGAAAACCAAACGTGCTGCTTTACATAGTCACACATATACAAGCGCACGAAAAAAAAAAAAAAAAAAACCTGATTATCAATTTGGATACATGGTGAGGAACATCTCGGACCGCTTAGAAAGAGCGGCTAAGCGCGTCCTCATTCCCATTTAGCTTCCCTTTTTTGTATCTTATTTCAAAATTGTACTGCTGTAAAATCAAGCTCCACCTAAGAAGGCGACTGTTCTTCGATGTCGCAGTTTGCAGCCAAGCCAGGGGACAATGGTCCGTCTCTACGGTGAATTTGGCCCCTCCAAGATAGCACTGCAATTTTTGAATGGCCCATACAATGCAAGCGCACTCTTTCTCTGACGCGCAATAAGCTCTCTCTCTAGAACTCAGTTTTCTGCTCAGGTAGAGCACGGGGTGCTCATTACCGTCGTCATCTCTCTGGCAGAGAACAGCACCTAGCCCTCGATCACTGGCATCACACTGGACCGTGAATTCTCGGCCATAGTCTGGAGCTCGCAATACCGGACGGCTAATCAGCACAGCCTGCAGGTTTACGAAGGAGGCTTCCTTTTGTTCGTCCCAGACTACATTTGTCGGTTCTGTCTTGCGGAGAGCGTCGGTCAGAGGGCTAGCCAAAGCTGAATAGTTAGGGATGTAGTGATTGTAGTACCCAGTCAGACCCAGGAATGCTCGAATTTCCGTCTTCGTGCTCGGCCGCGGGTAGTCTGCTACCGCAGAAATCTTAATCTCGCTGGGTTTCCTGAAACCTTGACCTACATTGTGACCCAAGTAGTCCACGGTCGCCCTTGCCAGGCAACATTTCTCGGCCTTTACGGTTAGTCCAGCTTGACGCAAAAGGCTCAGTACAGCTCTTAGATGTACCATATGGTCTGCCCATGAGTCGGAAAAAACCGCAATGTCATCTAAATAAGGCACCGCGAATGTTTCACACCCCTTTAAAACCCTATCCATGAGTCGGGAAAAACAAAATGAAGCATTTTTGAGCCCGAAACTCATCATTGTTGGCTGGTAGCTGCCCGTCGGAGTGACGAAAGCCGCGTATCTGCTGGCGCGTTCAGTGAGCGGTACTTGCCAGTATCCTCGAGTAAGGTCCAGCGTAGTCACATATGCCGCTCTACTGACCTGTTCTACTCTCTCCTCAATATTCGGAATAGGATACACTTGATCCCTGGTGAGAGAATTTAGCTTTCGGTAGTCTACCACAGGCCTAGGGTCTTTACCTGGAGCTTCTACTAAGATCATAGGCGAAGCATAATCGCTTTCAGAGGGTTTTATTACTCCCAATTCCAGCATGCGAGTTACTTCCCTATCCAGAATTTCTCTTTGCCTTGGAGAAAATCGGTAGCACCTTGATCGCACTGGCACGTCTGAAGTCAGCTCAATATCGTGCTCAGTCAAATCAGTCCTGCCTGGCCTGTCCACGAAGCAGGCCTCAAACTCTGTTATTAGCTCGCCCAGATCGGACAGCTGAGATTTCTTTAGTTCTCCTATCTGTTCCGTCCTTTTGAGAAGCTCCTGTATCTTGGGATCATTGGCTTGCTCCACAGCCAAGTCCTCTCGGGTTCTACTTAAAAGTCTCGTGAGATTACTAGACACTGGCGGCAAGAGGTTACTCTCAAGAACGTCCTCATTCCGCGTCTCATCAAGCTCACTTTCAAGTTGACTTATCTGAGATGCCTCGCTCTCAAAGTTTTCTGACCCGCTATCTGCCGCATCGACCGCTGTTTTAACTGCCGTTTCCTCCGCTGTGGATTCTTCTGGAATGAGCAGTGTAGCTAGTTCTCGCGCCTTTGAACGTGTTAAGGCTTGCACAACTCTGTCTCCGAAAAGGATTCCCCTCTTTCGCAGTAGCATGTCCGATTTGTTGGAAAACAAATACGGATAGCACTTAGGAAGCTTTCCTGAAACGGCAGCCTCGGTTGTTAATTCGCCGAAAGGACCCTCGATGACCACGTTCGCGATTGGCAAGCACACACTCTGTTCCTCCACTACCTGGCGGATCCATGCACACTGTCCTGTATAGTCGGAAGGCGACACATACGCCGGATGGACAACATCCATCGTTGCGGCCGAATCGCGCAGTACCTTGCAAGGCTTCCCGTTGACTACTAGGTCATGCAGGTAGGGTTCCAAAAGCTGCATATTTTCATCGCAGTCACTGACATACGAGAAAGCAATCTTTTCTTTCCGGCAGTTGACGGCAATGTCACCCTGCTCATTACACCTAAAGCATGTGAGCGGCTTCCTAGCCCCAAGCTTGTTCTTTGTGTTCTGCGCGTTGGTCACTTCTCCACTTTTCTCACTGCCGTCCTTTCTAGGGCGTTTGCCTGAAGAAGCCTTCCTTTCTTCGTTTGCAAATCTAGCAAAGTGCCTTTTCTGACGGTTATTCACACTCAACTTGGGATTGCGGGGCCTATCCACTGCTGGGTTGCTGAATTGTCGGCGCGAAGCACACTCCTCAATAAGTTCGGCAGCTTCAGTTGCCGACCTAATTTCGCCTCGGTCCTGTAACCAATTTCTTTCTTTTTCTGGGAGGCAGTTATAAAACTGCTCCAAAAGAATTCGCTCGACTACAGCGTCCCTATCACTGTAGGAATCAGTGCTCTTTAGCCACTCGCCCAAATTAACTCTTAAATTGTACAGGAATTCAGGGTAACTCTCGTCCCTGGACTTAGTAGCGTTCCGAAAACGTTGTCTGAACGCCTCGGCGCTAAGCCTATACTTTCTCAGAAGGCAAGCTTTGACCTTCTCGTAGTTGTCCGCGTCCCCCTTGCTTAGCCGCGCGACAACCTCCGCTGCCTCGCAGGGCAGAACCGTCAATAATCTCTGAGACCAAGTGTCTCGCTGGAAGGACAGTTTTTCGCAGGTTCGCTCAAAGTTAGCCAGATACAGACCGATATCCCCTGATATCACATATGGCTGCATGTACTTTGACATCTTAAAATCTGCCTCCTTGTTGAGACGAGGTACCGCTAGCTGGGGACAATCGCCCGACCTCTTGCTGAACTCTAGTTCTAATTTCCAAAGCTCAATGTCTAGCTTCTTTTCCTCTTTTTCCCTCTCACGTTCGCGCTCCTTTTCCTCTTTTTCCCGCTCAAGTTTACGCTCACGCCTCGTTTCCTCTTTTTCCCGCTCTTTCTGCTGTCTGAGTTGTTCCTCCTTTTTTTGTCCGATGAGGTTCCATGCTTCACTGAGCTCCTCATCATCGGCTCCCAAATCTGTGATTGCCTTTATAATCAAAGGTTTTCGTGCCAAACCACTTGTATCAATTCCCAGTTCCTCACATAATAGCAACATTTCCGGTTTCTGCAGCTTTTGTAGGTCCATGATCGCTCCGAGTGTCGGCTACTTCCAAAACAACAGTGCAAACTACCAAACCTAAAGGCGTTTCAACACTTTTTACCAGTTCTAAAATCTAACCCTGTTCTAGAACCTGGTCCACATCAGAAGAAAAGCCAAGCACTCACCCACACATGCGATCGATGTTCCGAGCTGCTCTCTTGTTGGCCGATTGTTGCTCCTGCTTGTTGCTTGAGATGCCACCTCCGATCACCAGATGTTGTGGCTTGTAGATTCTGATCCACCTTGAATCACCAGATGTTGTAGCTTGTAGATCCAGATCCCAACGCTGGTCACCAGTTGTCGTGACGCTGGGGCTAAGTCGACCCGGCCTTCACTTGGTAGCGTGCAGAGACTCGGGGTTAAAGAAGGATTGAATCTTCGAAGTTGGTGAAATATGTACAAGCAGGTTTAATGGCACTTTGAGAAAACTTATTTACATGATTATTTACACGAAAAAGAAGGGTACATCAGCAAAATGGCAAGCGTTAAGAGTTCATAGCGAGAAGCGACTGGATGAGCCGTTTACCCAGGGCTCAGAGCCATTTCGTGCTCTGCAGCGTCCTTAAAACCCCCTATGTCCAGCCCCTCTCTGAAGATGCTGACCAACCAAATCCAGGGCACGCCCCTCAGATATCGGCATCCAATCGAACACATCACTGCACTGATGGTCTGAAGCACTGACTGGCCCGGCATTGTTTCGTTGAGCCTGGTCACTTGTTGGCGGGAAAAGCTTGGGAACGGCGAGGAGGTACATTTCTATTCTTCAGCCAAGAATCGATAGGCTGGTTCCGGCAAGTGGATTTACTTCTCAGAAACCCAAGTGCACGTGCGCGCCGCATACGCTTCCAGCATTGTCCCTTTCCGGCAATTGCAAATCTTTCCTGCATTCCCGGGAAATCATCTAATGGCCGTATGCGTCATGCTCCTTTCTTGTCCTGCAAGTCAGCGGACATGTCACTCTGTGGTCTCCTTTAGATAGTAGGCATTCCTCACTGGACCATGGCGCTTCTCGACTGAAAAGGTGAACAAAAGAAAGAAAGCACTTCCGGCTATTTCCCGCAGGGGGACATTTCTTTGTGTTTTTCTAGACGCTCTCTTGACAGGGTCAATTTGGCATTTGCAGGGTGTCCACAAAGCAAAACAGGCTTACAAAACAGGATTCCTGGAAACAGGCTCACTTAGAGCCATTGTACCAACACCACATATCCACAGCACTTATCCATGCCCACAGGCGAACAATAGAGCGCGCAAGTGCGGATGATGCACGGTCGTAACAACGGATATTCACAACCTAAGACTCACAATATATAACAACCCACGGGATCCCACAAGGGTATACAACACCGTCGTGTAGGCACATCCTAGATTTTACACGAGGCAAAGGCCTAGAGGGCGAGAAAGGAACAAAAACAAGACACGCCTCGGGTAGCGATCCCTATACGCCATGCGCAGCGCCTATAGACCTCCTTCGCTCCGGCTACGTCACGAAAATGCGGTGGCGCTGTCGTCGTTAGTGACTTTCGCGTGGTAGGCAAAACAACGCTTCAGTCGCCTTGCCTCCCGTGATTGTGCGATGGCTTGCTGCTGCGGGGAAATGCAGAATACCATGCCGACTAATCGCTTCACTATGACTTGTGCTGAAAGGCACACAAGAGGAAGTTTAGTAAGCTTGCAAAGGCTTCTTGCCGACAATGGTCGCCGTAAACAGTTGTGGGCCGCCGCGGTGAAGCGCCAAGGATGAATACCGACGCCTGCTCATCGAATATGCGGCAAACACTTCGTTACGGCTAAGCTGGAGCTTATTCACCTTTACTCCAGAGCGGTCTACCGGATCAAAGGTCGCGAATCACTCGAGTTTGGCCTTTTTACGACGCGTGATGGGATCTTGGTGTGCGGGCGCGGGTGCGCTGGTAACATACATAGACGAGGCAGTCATATATATGTTGTATTGCGTAGGCCTGTTTCTTTGTTGGAGCATGCATAGATGTTTACCTATGTGAACTGTTCCTCAAGCCCGTTTTTTTCACTTTGGTAATTGTATGTATGCGCAGTGAGCTGCTACTCGAAAGATCTGTGTTGCACTCCTCGATCTGTGATAAATATGCTGCATGGCTAACCTTCGCCACGTTCACGTCAAATTATTTTACCAGATGAAGACTCCCACTTCACGTTAACAGCTAGTGATTTGGATCGGAGCTGCATTTTTTTTTATTTATGCCGAGCGCTTTTATTTGTATTCACAGCGGCTGATTGTGAATGAGAGTTGTGGGGTTTATCCTGTACATTACCGCGGCCACAGTGGCGAGACCGAACTGGGCCACCCTAACTACGGAACCACGGGTGAAGGTAAAAACGGCCCCTGAAAAGAAGCCCCCAGAAGATACAGCCACGAAACAAAGGCCCCTGGACTATATGGCCCCGGAAAAAACGTCCAGAAAGGTCCCCTCAGGAAGCGGCCCCTAGGAAAAAATGTCACCGAAGAAATTGACTGAAATCTGCCCGGAACTCACTTCGCGAAAAATTAACGTCTTATAATGCCTTTCTTTTTTTTTTTTTTTAGAATAGATGTAACCATTGTTTGGGTACTGGGTCCTCTGGGTGCTTTACGCGTTTACAGAAACTGGAGAAGACTTAGCATGAAAGCATATCGAAAAAAAAAAGAAGGCCCCACCACTATATAATATCCAGCGAGTATTATGCGGTGCATAGTTTCCAGTTTCCAAGCTGGGAAATATCGCTCTTTAATATAGGTCTAATCACCCGGCTAATATTACACATTCGAGAGACGTGCTTGTCCTCCACCGCACAAATTTCGGTGCCATAATGGTTTTCTTTTTTTTTTTTTTTTTTGCGAACGCACAGCATCAGTACCATGTTTTGCAAATTTCAAGCGGACGGGTAGAAAGAAGCACTGTAGCCTACATTACTGCGGCTAGACTCGAGGAAGCTCAGTATAGGCCTTTAGTAAAAGAACTACAGGACGTGAAAAAAAAGACGGCGGGGTTCAAAATATAAATACTGTTCAAGCTAAAACCATAAACACAGATGGCAGATAAAAACAGTAAAAGTTGATTACAATGAGCGAAATTTATCGCTGATAAATCAAGCACCGGGCAAGGCGAAAGCTCGACTTTGTAGTACGTTTAATTGCATCTATTTGGGGACATTTTATCCGAGGCCATTTTTTCCGGGACCACTCTTTCCTAGGACGTTTTTACCGGAACCCACGTAACCACATTGGCCGCTGCAGCTCGTAATTGTAATGCAAGCTAACAGCGTGACTACCCGTGATAAAATTGCTACCATTAACGACGACAGCCGCCCACGAACAGAGCAGATATAACAGACGCGCAGCGTTGTGATTTCAATGAATAACGAAATGATACTCAAGTCCGTGCAGTGTTAAGGCTACTATTGCCATGCTGACCTAAATCACCTTACCCATACAGCCGCTCGACGCTAGCGAGGTGCTTCGTGCTTACCAAGAACACTCATTTGCCGCTCGGTGTGAAGAATCATCCGATAACGCAATGATGCTTTGAGCGGACTACATCGTACGCGGTTTGCGGCGCTATATATGAGCGAAACAAATCACCGTCAGCGTACTCGACTCAAAGTAGTTGTAAGCATCCGAAGCTTTGTAATTCTCTATGCTTCCGCGCTTAATTTTCTCGGAGAAAACAGCAAATAGATGTCAACGTCGCTCATTTTTCCTGGCGGCAGCAACGCTTCTCTTGTGCGCCTTGAACCGAATCTCCATCGGTACGGCGTGCGGGTTCGTACGCTGCACGCCGTGTAGGTAGAGTTTTTCAATGTATCGCTTCTGTCCTCACCGCTGAGGCTCACGAATATACTAGCACATCGTCATTTCGTCTGCCAAGAAGGCGCCTACAAATCACAATAACACGGCCTTAACAAGCTTGGCCACAGTGCCGCGGCCGCGGTCGTGCTTTTTGCCTACCGTGGGATCGCTGACGATAGCAGCGCCACCTCGATCATCTTGTTTGTTTGCAAACATGAAGGAGGTCTATAGGGGCGCCACTGAAAGCCGCGTAGCGGTGGCCGTCGGAACCCGAGGCGGGCCTCATGCGGCAAGCGCGGCCGCGGTGCGCGCGTGCGATCTGCCGTTTCTGCGCGTCTCGCGGGCATTTCCGCATTGACAGTATGCGCAAGGGTATCGTACTGTATAATAGTGGACATGTGTTGGTTATCACGGCCGTCTGGGACTACATCGCCTCCATATGCATCAAGTGTTCGCTGTAGACGTGCGTCAACAAGGTTGCGTACGAAGTGGAGTTCATTTTGAGTGCCCCGCTATCATTACAACGCCATGCTAATTATTTAATTCCTTGACCTATGAACCAATGTTCTTCCTTTGCTTAATGGTACACGCTTGCTTCGTTTACATGCAATATATTGCTACAGTAAACTAGGCAGTGTTGTCGCAACTGCGAGCGGTTTCGTACTGGTGCGACCGCAGGAAAATCCAGCCAGCTTGTAAACCAGCATTTTGAGCACCAGGAAATAGCGCATATTTGGCTACTGTAGCACGAGTTCAGATTTTTCATGCTTGCGCTTTACCACTGACTATACAGCATGAATTTCACGTATTCCGTCGTTAAAAAGGCAGAGCGGGTAGATAATTTCATGGAAGAGTAAGATATCAGCACAGGCGATATCTGAAAAGCTGCATCATGGGTTAGCCAAGAGAATATTAGATTTAAATTTTATATCTTATGTTATTATTGTAGTATCATCTTCATTTCATTTGTATCACCATCGCGCCAAACTGCAGAACCACAGCGGGCTTTTAATCAGCTCTAGAGCCCTAGTCTGAACAGCAAGTGCAGCGACGTATTATGTTTTCGTAATCTTGCCAGAGAACAGAAGCACTGGCTCTGATGTTCAAAGTAATTGCATGGCAAATTTCAAAACGCATATTGGCAAATGTCTGCTCAATAACCCGCCGCAGTGGCTCAGGCTACTGAGGAGGATCGAGCTATCGGGACTGAAGTCGACCGCACCCCCCGCGTTTAGGTGGAGGCGAAACGCTAAATGCCACCGTGTGCTCTGCGATGCCAATGCACGATTAATATCGTCTGGCTAAGCGTTTCACAAATCTAATGCACATTGTTTCTTCCCAGATAGTGGAGGCGATCAAGTTTAAACAAAAAGTGTTCACCGAAGGTGCTATGACAAGCGGAAAATACTGAAAACATAGTTATCACTCAGCCCCGCCATACGGCAAATTTAATGCTAATTCCATCGAATGACATTCGTTCAAAACGATATTTGTTTGCTGCTACACGAGAAAATATGACATGCGATGAAAACGAAATTAGGTATCGAATGAGTTTGAGGTACTCTACCAAATGCGATGAACGAGGAAATGTGTTATCTCGACAGCAGAGAATTGGTGAGAAGATACACCCAAAATAAACTACAAAAGTGCCATCTGCATTAAATACTATACTGTGCTCCTATAATTTTGCACCCAGTTATATATGTAAAAAATGCCAAATAGCATAGTAAAAAAAAAAAACAAAAACTGGCCCCCATCGCTGCCAGCCAGCCGTAGCCAACGCAATCAGCGCGGGCGGAACAGGTCGCTTCGTCTGCCGAGCCGCCGGCACGGCGGATTTCTTTCGCCACCTTCAAAAAAAGCATGTCTGTTGATCTTAAATAATACGCGCTTAGTTTGACGAAGGAATCTAAAAAAAAAAAGTTTCTTTACTGAGGATCGCTGTTATGTAACGAGATTTTGGAAGAAGTGATAAACGCAATACAAACAAATTTCTACTCACATTAGCAGTTGCCGCCAGTGTGACGCAGCTCATCCGATTTTGTTCTCTAGTTCCGCTGCTAAGGCGTCGCCGAAGTTACGCCTTCCTTTTACTGTAAGACAATTTGTGAGACAATTGAACTGATACTATAAGGCAGTTTTATGAATATGAAATTTACTATTTCCAAAGCGCTTCCAGGTACGGCTTTGATGCGAAATCGTTTAGACGTTTAGGCATAGCGACGACTAGGGCTTAGAACACGGCCAGTGCGCCGTCGTCGGCCGCTTTTGCGGGTAGCGTCGTTACGGTAAGCTCGCGGTATCCGATGTGGCAAGCGTTACAAATTTGCCGTATGCTCTCTTGATGAGGCTAAGCTCGGGCATTTTTCGACGGGTCTTAATACGCCGAGCGAACGATCTGGCGAAAACGTACGGGAGTCAACGGGGCTGTAGTATGCTGCGCCGTAGGGGGATACTCGAAGTTTCTATAAAAGCACCGTCGGACAGAACACTAGATACTGCCTATTTTATGTGTTGCTCTTGACACTTACTCTAGTGCGCAAAGTTTATGTTGTTGAAACTCATACGCTCTTCGCAGTCGAGCGCAGACGTACGCACCTTTCGTGTCCTTTACTAAACAAGCGCCGCCGACACTGCCGCTAACTTCGTAACTGGTCGTCCTAATCAACAGGTTGTTTACAAGGAATGCAAGACATGAATGTCAATTTAAGGGCTGCCTTCGTTTACAGCGCGGCCATCTTCACAACATATTGAAGGCGCACCAACATTTGCATTTCAATCGCAGTTACTATAATTTGAAAATGACATTATGTTTGGTCGTGTAGCAGCGCGTCGAAAAAATGGCATTAGCCTGAACAAATATCATTTGGTGAAATTGCTTGCTTTCTGCGTCGAACAGCCGCGATTCACGGCCGCCGTCGTTCTCGTGAAGCATAACTGAAAACTGATACAAACGTGTTCCTGGCAAGGTTTTATGCGAGTTCGAAAAATTAACTACGCAGCAATTCTTCCCGGACATTGCTAAATGTTGACAACGGCGTTATATCTGTTAAACTGCGACCAAAGACGAAACCACGACGCGCGCGCATAGACGCCGATATGAACAGCGCCCGACCGAGCCCGCCTACGCTTTGCGGCTTTGGCGACAGGCGGCGTTGTCGGCGTTTTGCGCATCGCGTATATCATAGTGACTGAAACACAAGCCAGCCCCCTGAAGTGGATGCTGCACAAAACGATGCTGACAGCCTGGGATACTCTTAAGTCCCTGCTCCATACATGGCAAAATTACTTTTGAAAAGGAATAAAATATATTACAAATTACTTTGCAGAAAATCCCAATAAAGTAATTAAGTTACATTACTCATTACTGCTTCCCAAAAGTAATGAAATTACGTTACAATTACTTGCACTGAGTAATTCAATCCCTTTTAAAATACTTTTTTGTTTCCATCCATGCAAAAACTAAGTAACGCTAGTAAACAAACCAACAACTTGCTCTCCAGACGCAAAGCACACACATTCTTCCGTCCCAGAGAGCTATTCCTCCTCTCTTTCCTACAGCACTTGCCATTACAAAAACAAGACAACCGCAAAACACACACACACACACACACACACACACACACACACACACACACACACACACACACACACACACACACACACACACACACACACACACACACACACACACACACACACACACACACACACGCACGCACGCACGCACGCACACACACACACACGCGCGCACGCACACGCACACGCACACACACACACACACACACACACACACACACACACACACACACACACACACACACACACACACACACACACACACACACACACACACACACACACACACACACACACACACACACACACACACACACACACACACACACACACACACACACACACACAGAAGCATGGTCGAACGATCGTGAAATGACCGGCGAACGCAGCAGCGTCTTGCTGGCCCTGTTCTGTCTCCACTCCCCGTCCCTCAACATGTAATCGCCATATCAGTAAATAAACGTTTTTCACTCACACTCACTCCGCCATTTCAAGGGCCCGAAGAAGCTAGGTTATTTATTACTTCCTCAGTCCCAAGAATCGACATCGGCACCTTGGGCTCACTATTCAGTAATGCTCAAGCCGCGGTGGCTCACGCTATGGACCCTCCCGCCCACCTTCCCCTCCCTCTCCCCAATCCTATCTCGCCCTGTGGTGACGAGTGTAACCACGCACCACTGTTCCCTAGCCGACGCAACAGGGAGTGCCACTGCGCCGCGCTCACAACTAGTTTTTTCTTGCACCATCTCTCCCTTCGTCATTCCCCTGACGCCTTGTATCCTGCTACTCGGAGAATGGTCGTCACTAAGTGTTACACACGAGGTCTCAGACGCACTGTTCTGCTCAATTCTGTCTCCTTTTTCCGATCCGTTACGCTGGCTTCGGCTTGCAGCACGTCGCTCCTGCTTTCGCGGCCATCGTTTTCGCGGCACTCTACTTTGTTGCCTATTAAAGGAGTAGTGGTGCAAATTTGAAAGGAATTAATTACTTTTGCTGCGAAATTACTAAGAAAAAGCAATTCATTACATTACTAAATTACCAACCCGAAAAAGTAATCCATTACATTTCAAATGACCGAACAAAATTATTTAAATTACAGTAATTTAATTGCTGTAATTCAATTACTGCCATGTCTCCCCTCTCCATGGAGGGCCCGAAAGCGCGCCTACGCCCACGAACGTACGCTGGAGTCTGTCTGCGCATGAGTGACGCGTCAGGCGCGAGCTGAGGCGCGCGCGGAGCAGATATCTGTCCATGTCAGATATTTCCGCGGCGCTCGCTTTGCGCTCGTGCTGGCGCGAGGAGACTCGCCGGTTATTGGCTGGCATGCACCAATCAGAGGATGCATTTCGCGCAGTCTCCGCGATCTCTCTCTGTTTGCTTTGTTTCTTGCCATCGGTGCGCACCGTCTCCGCGAAAACTCTGTTCGCTTTTTTTTTTTTTTTTTTGGTATCGGTCGACAAGGAAAAGTTGATCGCCACAGTCTAGCAGCTCTACTCGCTGTGGTTCGCCAGCCGCAAACCAATAAACAAGTTAAAGGAGCTATATGAGGAGAAGTGGCGTCTGGGGTGCTGCCGGGAGCACTGCGCGCAGGTCAGCACATTGTTTACGGCAAACATTAAATAAATGAAATGTATTTAAAAATCTCGTGCTGCAATCGCGCAGAAAGCATCGAGCGTGTGCAAATGCGATGGAAGTCGCTCCGGGACAAGCTTAAAGTAGAAGTCGAACTGTTTCGGGCGGTTTCAGACCGCGAAGACTTGCAACAACACAGGAGCGTGTGCGCCAGACACGCTTCATGGAGATGCGTACTTTTTCCAGCCTTGTCAGGGCGCGGCACTGGGCGCGTAGGCGCGTTGCTCGTGCGCCTCTCGTGCGCCCCATGGAGCGGGGCCTTTAGCGAAATCAGGGACAGAACCACTCTGAGGGAGATCTCGGATCTAAATCATTGGATTGAAATACTGAAAAGTGATGTGAACACACACACACACATGCACGCGCCCACACACACACACACACACACACACACACACACACACACACACACACACACACACACACACACACACACACACACACACACACACACACACACACACACACACACACACACACACACACACACACACACACACACACACACACACACACACACACACACACACACACACACACACACACACACACACACACACACACACACACACACACACGCGTGTGGGCGCGCGCGCGCACACGCACGCACGCACGCACGCTCTAAAGAAACCCCAACAAGCGGAAATGATAAACTTGAGGATGGCCCACATGTGGGAGCTCACGAGAGCCTTATGAAGAGTTAGAAAAAGCAGTAACACAGTAGAAGATTGCAGAAACGAATATCGACGCTTGAATGACAGATCGAAGAATACGCGAACGAGCTTTAGGGTCAGCACCGCGGACTGAATTGCGATGAAATGAATGGGAAGCTAGGGCATAAGGACACAGGTTGCAACTATACTTCGCCACTTGCTAGCCCAAGGGCAAGCCGTGATGGCAGAACAAGGGCAGCTGAACCACGATGCGGTAGTGCGGCGGTTAGGGCGCTCAGCTTCTGTGCCTCAATGGTCTCCCCTTTCTTCTTCAACCTGGAGTTAAAGAATCTTCCGCCATTATTGAAGACTGTTAAAGGGATAAAACATTAGCGATAAGCTGGCGATATCACAATATGAACACATTCACGTAACCATGGAGAAATAGAAAACTTCCAACAGGCGACCGACATTGTTGAAGAATACCCGGTAAGGGCGGGGTTAAATGCTTACCAAACAAATCCGAACATCTGGTGATCCAATAGACGATAAAACGGGATATCAATGCAGGATATATTCTCGTAGCGGTTAATGAGACGGCGCTAACTGGAGTGGACAAAATAATTGTCGTGGGACTGATAGTGCAAGGCAATAAAAAAAAACCACGCGGAGACAATAAAAAGATTTAACATGGCAACCAGGTTGATAAGGCGAATGGCTAACAAAAGACCTAGAGTCAAAGGGAAATATTTGCACGGAATGATACAGGCTTTTGTGATAAGCAGAAAAGTGTGCGCCATCCCCTACTTGAAGCTAGAGCTGGCGGAAAAAAACAAAACAAAATAGAGGAGATCATAAGGCAGGTATATAAAGCAGCACTGGACCCCACTGCACCCCTACGGAAAGACTTCTTAGACTGGGTGTCTCCAACAAAACCACTGAACTCTGCGAGGCGCACTAATCACACAGTTAAGTAAGTTCGCCACCACGTCCACGGTATGGAAGCGACTGGGTAACATATGACTACGGCATAGAATCCTGGAGACGCGCAAGTAAAGCTTTTGCCAAAACGATGAACGCACTCTCGGTTAAACCGCTACCAAAAATTGGTTTTCATGAAGGCTGGAGGAGAGCAAGAGCAAAGTTCCTTAAAGCCAAGTTATAAGGCTCGGAATACACGATATAGACGCGGCGGAATATGAGGGAGGCAACTCTTTTGTGGTCGTGGGCGTGAACGACTCGGGGAAAGGTTCGATCAAAGCAAAAGACTCAGGGACAGCGGAGGAGGCACTTACGTTATGGCAATGGTCCGCATCAATGCAGTCGCCATAATTAGTGGCTCCAAAGTCACTATGAACAGTTTCGCGAGGGACATGATCTTCAAGGAGACAGAACGAATTCTGAGACACGGCCGCTCAATGGAAGCGCACTTGGTGCGGCCCGTCGCGTCGCGCCTCGATGGCTGGGGAAGCGCGTATTGGGAGAAGTTACAGTTTCCGCCGTCATTCTCCGCGGGGGCGCCACCACTCCGGGACAAGGCGCCGCCGGCACGGACGAACAGACGACGCGGAAGGAGCGCGCTTGCTGGGTTGGCGCTTGTTATCGTTTTGACTACTCAGCATAACAGCGTCCTAAGCGTATGCAGCACCATGCCAGGCAACTGCTGGATGCCACTGAGCATCACGAAAGCAAGAAAAGATCGGTTACCATGAGTTCCCGTGCGATTCACAATGTCGAGCAGCACGGCTGAAAAACATATCTCGGGAGGGCTGGGATGGAAAAGGAAGCCGGTGGGAGCCGAGTGAGAAGTCACTGGTATACTCACTATACTTCACAGATGACGATTACAGGAAGAACATAAAACTGAAGATCCTGCTTCCTTCAGCTGTCCCCTCCGTGTTCCCGAACTGCCCACATTACAAGTTAAGTTACTCACGCGGGCTCATGTTGAGCCAAACAACCTTGAAAAAATTAATGTGCGCACGTCAATAGCTTTATTTTCCCCACTTGTTATAGCTACACTTCATTTCCTCCTGGACAATCCCCCGTGTCATTCTGAAGCATGTGTGTTTCAAGATAGCTGCACCACGATCACTATTATGACGATGATATCAAAATGGTATGCCTTGCCCAACATCGCATAAGTGAAGCCATGGAGATACCAAGAGGAGCCGCTCTATTTGTCAGATGACGAGCGACTCTCTTGGTTAGCGTTGGACTTTGCCATATCGAAGACATTCAGGTCCAAGGAGGCACGTCGAAGCAACAATCATGACAACCAGATCCACAGTGGCCCAAATTAAGTACCTTCTTGATCACATCAAGTATCTTACAACAATATATTCGGTGTGCCTTACTAGTGCATTGCATTTAACCGAATCTTATTTTCAGCTTCCGATACGTCCTAAAGCAGGCTCTGAAAGCAGGTCTATGGTATCGATTTTTAGCAGCCTAAGGCAATTCAAAGGCGGGAACGATAAAGTTGACGCAAGGGCTGCAGTTTTCACCTCGGAGAAAATACTGAAGGTACCACTAGCGAAAAAAATATATATATCGATTGATGTTATACACATTTTGCCATGTTTTGTTTAGGTTGGCATCTTGCAAGCATCAGTCTGCAAATGCACCTATCAACAATAGGCAGCTATAAAACTTGGCATTCGTGATTATGAAAGTCGTACCTTGCCAACTGCCATATCACGTCTGCTGCGAGAGAGTTTTCGAGTCAGCTTGGATTCATTCATGTGTGGTGTGAACCAGCAGCTGAGATAGAGTTAGCACCGATTGCATTCTTGGCATGGTTACCTTGCACGTCCATTTAATGAGAAAGTATGAATAGCTTTACAGAATCTCATGAAGCATTTTTATTTATTCTGTTTTCAGTGCCTGCCCGTGTTTTCATTATTTACATATTACCAAAGTTTAAATAACTTCTAGTGCTGACTTTAGAGTGTCAATAATTTTATTTTATTAGTCCCCATCCATTTATTAACTTTGTGCCTTGTAATTCCTGCAAAACCCTGGACTTATCAAATTTCTTGATGATGGACGCCTAAGGTATCTGAAAATCACCATGCACCTTTGTTAGCAAGGTGATGAAGTGCCCGCAGGTCATAAGAAGCGGCAAGCTATGCAACATGTTAATTTCATCCCTTCTTCCCTATTTTGTGCAATTTCCGGAGTTTATTTGCGAGAGAGAAGACCGCAGTCACACTAAGGACCTAACCAAACTAATGCGACCACTGCAGCTGACCAACTGGACAGGCCACATCAACCAGACAGTGGAAAAAATCACGCTTGCACAATCAAACGAGAAAAAAAATTGCCTGAGCCTGCGGGCGTGTCGTTGAACTGGCTGTCTTGTGTTGTTTCTTTTGCAACAGTTTGTGTTAGCTAGTATGTTTTGGTGGTGGTAACCACTTGAATATTATTTCCAGTGAAAACGGAGGAACAGGCTGAACAATAATGTTGAACGCTACGTCCTGAATTGTAAGTTTCCAGAAAGGTGCACGCTGGAATAAATGGCCCCAAACCATGTCCCGATTTCAAGATTGCAATATCTAATACGTTACTACAATGGTTGAAACGCAACTAAATGAGTACGCACTCAGCGAAGCACACGGCTGCCTCGTTCTCGTTGTAAACGGAAGACCACGAATGACTTGGAAAAGCCTAGGGATAATGACTTGCTGCTATCACCTTATCAATAGCAAACTTGCACATAGCATCACATACTGTGTGAAACGTAGCTCATAATCCTAAATTGAGCAAGCGCCGACCACGCGGACGCCGAAACGAAAGCACAACCACGGCCGCTGCGCGCAGCTCTCCGCCCGGACTCGTCCCGGAGCGGTGGCGCCGCAGCGGTGGCGATGAGAACTAGGCGCAATACGGCTCTTCTGGGCGACGCGACGGGCCGCACCCAAGTGCGCCTCCATTGAGCGGCCGTGTCTGAGACATCATGACTGGAATCAAAGAGAGGTGGAACTAATATAGGTGCCGGCACACTCGGGGGAACAAGAGAAACGAGTTGGCTCACACTACAGTTCGATATGATATGTAAGCCGAGCAGTGAGCCAGGATGAGTCCTTCAATTTCACGAGATATGCAGTCATATCGTTTTAGGACTATACCAATCGCTTTAAGCTAGAGAGGCGTATATAGCTATCACCAGACAAGACGTTCGACAAAAGGCAGGAGGTAACTTGGTGTCAGCTCCAGACGCGAGCCTTCTTTAGCCCATCCAAACTAGTACATATAGCCAGGAATCCGGGAGAAGGAATGGGGTTGCTCTCATAGTAAACAGAAGAATGGCCAAAGCAGTGCTAGGATACAAACCCAAAAACGACCAAATGATTTTACTTCGGATCTAAGGTCACCCTTTCAACATAACGGTTATCCAAGTCTATGCACCAACCACTAGTGCTGAAGAAGCTGACGTTGAGAGATTTTATGCTGACCTCCAATGCCTTTTAGACCGCACTCCATCATCAGACATCCTTTTTCTCATAGGAAACTGGAATGCTAAGGTGGGGAGTGAAGAAATATCCGGAATTACAGGCAACCCTTACAAAAATGGATATTGAATTTCTGTTACCCACGTAATGTGTTTTCGATGGGTCATCAACCACTCAAAGGAGATTCAAGATTAGATGTGTTTTAACATCATATCCGCAGCAGACTTTCCTTTGAGATCACACATGAAGTTTTGTGCTTGGAAAACGCAACAGTATTTTTGGGTAGGATCTAATGTGGAAATACATTGACTTTCTCAAATGAGGAAATGTATACATGACTAAGTGAATATATATTATTTCTTTGTTAACTGCACACTTTCAGAGCCCTATGTTTTCATTTCTGATTAGCATATGTAGGATGTTGCCTAAGAAACAATTTTTATGTGTTTTAACATGAGATCCGCAACAGACTTTCATTTGAGATTACGCCAGAAGTTTTGTACTTGGAAAGCAAAACAGTATTTTTGTATAGGAGCTAATCTGGAAATACATTGACTTTCTCAAATGAGGGAAATTATACATCACTAAGCGAATGTATATTCTTTACTATGTTTTCATTTCTGTTTAGCATGCACTGTAAAAACAAAAACAACTTTTTGGAAATTTGTTTCATTCAAAACACGCTTACACCCTGCGTCTTGGGTGTTTGTGCCATTGCAAATCACTTCTTGCCAAGCGAATGGGTGCTGTGGTTGGACAATATGCTTGAGGGTGTCACGGGCAAGGATATTGTTGTGTACGCGAACCGACGCACTGCCACACGTACCGCCTCTAAGCTAACGGACGCAAGGCCGCTCCATTTCCAATGCCTCCTCGCGCCTGCGAGCAGGCCGTTTTGGAGAGACCAGCAGGGGTACCCCGGCCTGCGCCGACGACGACGCGCGGACGTAACCCGAGCCGCGCGTTGACTCGGAACTGGACCGTCCTGGGAGCATGTGCGCGACCAGGGCACGAGAAGCAATGCCTTCTTTATAATGCATGATATTTTGCGTGTTTCTTAAGCTTTCGAGCTCCTTGCTCTGCGTATAGATTGGCCGAGCGCCCTCAGTCATCGCAACGCTTCCCGAAATGTTTAGATACAAATAAGATTTAGTTACCAGTAAAATAGTGTTGGCGCTGCTGCGCTTGCCGGTATTGAAACTTGGTCGCACTTTTTTCCTTAAAGGTTCGTGCTACAGCTCCGTGTTCAGCGAAAATTACGCCCAAGGTAGCAACCACCGAAGAGCCAGCGCTGATAAATTTGCCAGCGATGCCAAACTCGACATGTTAAAATGACTCCAGTGGACAAAATAGTGCGCATAGGTATCTAGAACATTAGATGCAAGTTCTAAAGGTCAAGAAGTTGTAATTGTTAGAGCAGCCGCAATGGCCTGTACACTTCGAAACATGCTTCGAAACATTATGTCCCAATCTTATGAATGCAGTCCAGACATAAGAAGCAAATACGTTACCGACATTACCAGCTCCCCGAGTGGCCGAGTGGTTAGCGTAGAAAGCTACGGAGTAAGAGGTACCGAGTTCGAATCGCGCCAGATGTGCAGTTTTTTTCGCTTAGTTTAAATTTTTTTTAATTTTTAGCTTCTTTTAATGTAGTTGATGTGCTTCGCTACGTTTTAGGTTTTACTTTTTATCCAAAAGTGCTCATTGGTCAACACTCATGAACAACACACAAGAAATGCACACATTAGGTACCAACCAGAAACACGGTGGCCAACTTTCTTGTGAAACTCATCAAAAATGCATCAAGAAAATGTATAGAAATGTTAATGTGCATGATGAGGAATGTAATTACCATTTAATCAGAAACTCATTAAGCTTTTTTGTAAGGGAAGTTCGGCCTTGGTGAGCCAAATGAAGCTGGGCAGAGGCTAGTAGAGTTTTGTCAAGAAAACAACCTGACCATAGCGAATAGTAATTTTCAACAGAACAAGAGGCGCCTGTACACATGGACTTCAAAGGACGGTCTGTACAGGAATCAGATTGATTATATTCTTTGCCAGCAGAGATGGAGAGGCGCTATACAAGCCGTAAAAACAAGGCCTGGGGCCGATTTTGGCACCGCTTATCAGCTTCTTGTTGCCAAATTTAATCTTCGATTGAGGAAAACGCAGAAAACTAGAAGGCCTTTCAGGTATGATCAGGATCAAATTCCATCAGAATATGTTGTGGCAGTGAGGAATCGATTTCAAGAATTAGATCTAGAAAAAAGAGAGCCTGAAGAGATGTGAACTGATGTTCGTGATATAATACAAGAAGTTGCTACTAAGGTAGTTCCAAAGCAGAATAAATGCAAGAAAGCAAACTGGTTATCTGAACAGGCTTTGTAAATAGCTGAGGGGAGGAGGAATGCAAACGTTATGGTGGAAAGAGAGAGATACAAGGTTCTCAATGCGAATTTTCTGAAAATAGCAAGGAGAGATAAGAATGCCTTCCTGAACATGCAGTGCCAAGCAGTTGAGGACAACAGCCAATTGAGGAACACAAGAGCTCTGTATAAGACAACCAAAGATATCAAAGGATGCTTCTGTGCTAAGCTGGGCGTGATAAAGAACAAACGAGGCAGGGGCCCCACTGAAGCCTCAGAGATAAAGAGAGGTAGCAGGAATACACAGAAGAACTGTACAAGAAGGACCCGCATGTGCAAACCCAACATAAGACGGTTGTGATCACTGATCTCGAGCCGGGCATCCTGAAGAGTGAAGTTGAATGGGCCTTAGCCAGCCTTGCTAAGAACAAAGCTAGCGGAATTGATGGCATTCCAGCTGAGTTGCTTCAAAACCTCAACAACGACGCTGTTAACGTTCTGTATGCATTATGTCAGCAAATTTGGAGAACCCTGCGGTGGCCACGGGATTGGATCAGGTCAGTTTACATCCGCATTCCAAAGAAAGGCAGCGCCAAAGATTGTTCCAATTACCACACGATCGCGCTTATTTCGCATGCTAGCAAGGTGACGTTGAAAATTCTCCAAGGTAGGCTGCAGCAGTATGTGGATAGGGAGCTTCCGGACGTGCAAGCTGGGTTTCGCAAGGGCAGAGGACCTAGAGACCAGATTGCCAACCTTCGCTGCATCTCGGAAAAAGCAAGAGAGCTCCAGAGACCCGTCTACTTCTGCTTTATTGATTATGCGAAAGCGTTTGACTGCGTAGATAACAGCAGATTGTGGTAAGCTCTCCAAGAGATGGGAGTTCCAATTCACCTCATCTGTCTCCTCAGGAACCTGTATGAAGGGCAAGAGGCACAGTCAGAACTGGGCATGGTCTTACTGATTGGTTTCCACTTGAGAAAGGAATGAGACAAGGCTGCATACTGTCGCCCTGCCTATTTAACCTATATGCTCAGTGAATCATGAGGAAGGCGGGTCTGAACGAGTCTTCAGCTGGAGTGAAGATTGCTGGAAAACTTATCAGCAACCTTAGATATTAGCATGATACCACTTTAATGGCAGAAAGTGAAGTGGAACTCAAGAGACTTCTGATGCGTGTACAAGAAGAGAGTGAGAAGTTTGGGCTTAAACTTAACATTAAAAAAAAAAAAAACAAAAATCATGGCATCTTAACCTATCAAGTCCTGGAACATCAAGGGACAAGAAATGGAAGCTTTAACAGATTTTCTCTTTATGGGCTCCAAGACTACCCCGGAAGGAGACTGCAGCCATGAAATTAGGAGACGCCTGCTTCTGGGAAAGAGAGCCATGGCTAGCCTTTATCGCCTAGTAAAGTGCAGAGACATTACACTGTCAACCAAGATCCGTATAACTCGTGCTACGGTCTTTCCAGTTGTGATGTATGGATGCTAGAGTTGTACTGTGAAGATGGCTGCCCGCCGAAGAATTGGCGCGTTTGAATTGTGGTGCTTGCGGAGGCTCTTGAGAGTTCCTTGGATTGCCATAAAATCAAATCCGTCGATATTGTCGACCATAAAACCTGACTGCTCATTGGAGGGTCAAATTCTAAAGTTAAAGCTCAGCTACTTTGGTCATCTGATGAGAAGATTTGATGTTGGGAAAGGTTGAGGGTCACCGGAGAAGGGGTAGGCAGCGAACGCGATGGTTAGATGGCATCCTCGAGGCGCTGCAGATGCAGTTATGTGATGTAGGAAGATAGTGAGAGATCTGAAATCATGGCGTGATATGGTCCATAGGGTCACGAAGAGTTGGACACGACTGAACGACTGAACTGAACTGAAGTTTTGTTGACTGTTCAAGATCACTCGCGACGAGTTTTAAAGGAACGTATACAGCATCCCCGTTCTTGGTCGGTAGGAAGCATCTGACCAGTGCATATTTCTGCTTTACAAGTTTTAAAAAGTACATTTCTGTCCAAGGCTTACGAACATTTATATACGTAGTGTTCTGCAGACAAAAAAAAAATTCTAGAGGGCACTTTGGACGACTTAAGTGCGATGAAGCGAAAGCCATTATAGCGCAATAGACCGTAGCCCTCCACTACCGCGCCTCCATCTCCCTCTCTTGTTTGACTCCCACATTCCTTCCTTCTTTTACGGCGTGTTACATGTGTTCGCGGAGAATTGAGAAAGGTACTGCGTCTTTTCTATCCTGTAAATCAATTTCAAACGCCGCTGATGCCTGCTGTACTAACGCCTTCTAGACATCTGTATCTGATTCTGTTTGCTGTGTGGTGCGATGTTGGAGAAAGCGGTAAAATGAAAGGCGCCGCACGGACGCCTGGATCGGAGGCACGGTGGGGTCAGCTTCGTATATGCATGAATCGCCTGATGACGACATGATCTGCCTTGACGGTACATCGCGCGCCCCTTGTCGAACACAACCAGGATTTCATTGAACGCGTCAAAGTTCGCCGGCGTTCTATAATTGATTTCCGGGAAAGGAAAGGCGCATTATCTGTCACTCGCGGAATCCCGCGATCATCCTCAAGGTAGACCAGAAGAATTACGAAGAGCGGTTCATGATCCGGGGCGTCGCGCAGTTAGTAAAGCGCTGGGCTGGGGATCTCAGGGATGGAGGTTCGATTCAGCGGGGGAGTCAAGCTTTAATCATTTATTTTTAAATCTCGCTCTCGAAAGCGTGGCACCTCTGCTGCAATCTTCTGCTCACTGCGTTCTGTCGACAACGATGAGGCATTGAACGCTTTTGACTTAAAACTTACTGCATGCTGATAATATTTCAACAGCAACCGCAATGTTTCATGGGCTTCATCAGGATCCGCTTGTCTGTGCCCTGAAAATGCTGGGACTAAGTCATCATTATCATCATCATCAGCCTGACTATACCCACTTCAGGGCGAAGGCCTCTCCCATATTTCTCCATTTAACCCGGTTCTGTGCTAGCTGCATCCACTTCACCCCTGCGAACTTCTTAATCTCATCTGCCCACCTAACTTTCTGCCGCCCCCTTCTACGCTTTCCTTCCCTTGGAATCCAGTTTGTTACCCTCAGCGACCATCGGTTATCCTCTCTTCGCACTACATGTCCTGCCCATGTCCATTTCTTCTGCTTAATTTCCACTAGAATGTCGGTAACTTGAGTTATTTCTCTGACCCACTCTGCACGCTTCCTATCTCTTAATGTTACCCCTACCATTTTTCGTTCCATAAGCCCTCTGGGTTGTCCTCAACTTAAGTAGAACTCTCTTGGTCAGCCTCCACGTTTCAAAGCCCCATAGGTGGGTACAGATAAGATGCAACTGTTGTATACTTTCCTCTTGAGCTACTTGAGGGACTAAGTAGCACGACTTTATTTTTAAATTAGGGAATTTGTCTAGAAAAGTGGAGACATGTACTTTAAAGGATACAGTTAACGCTGTAACGACTTCTCACGTAGTACACTCAAGTGCCTTCATTGGTATCGGGATCAGCAGAGCGGCTATTCAGCATGGCCGAAGACATCCTATCTCCAAAGTCCGGCAAATTGTTCGACGCCTGCTTTGAAGCTTATTTCCTCGTCCGACGCAGAAAATTGAAAAATATGAAATGTTTTCATGAGTCGTGAGCAACTTACCGGCAACAAGCGAAAACAGCGTGAACTCACAGGCGGTCAAAGTCGTCGGTCAATCTGGCACGCCTTTCCTCGAGAACAACTGGGAAATTTTTTGCTGCCGCCATCGAGATGCGACGCCGCATCTTAAGTTGTTCATGAGGCGCGAACTCAGATGTTTGATTCGAACTTTCTCAGGTCAGCGAATGTCCAACTGTAGACGTACGGTAGAAAAGTAATTTCGCAATTTCAACCACCTTTGTTACATGCTCGTGCAGCGATATCGCTAAATGCGTTTTCATATTTCGTCCACATCAAAACGTGCTAAGATTCAATCAGAAAAGTTCGAGTCAGCAGCCTGGAGTCAAAGCAAATTAAGCCCCGCTGGAAGTGAAAAGCAAAAAGTAACAAACAAATGCAACCAGGACACGGAAACAGCGAGCCGAGCAAGTACAGTATGAAGACACGAAAAAGCGAAGCGCATTCGTGCCGTAGATGCGTTTAGGAAAGCCTTTTGATTGTAACTTCCTATGCCACGCAATTATGCCCTCAAGAACAAAAAAAAAAAAAGTTGCCTGGCGGGACAATCGCAAAATACCAATTTTCTAAACCACGGGAGCGCGCACAAAGTAGATCTTCCATAGTAGCCTCACAGTACAAGCGACAAAGCGCACGCGCGCGGTTTCACGTGCAGTTTGAGCAGACGCACATAAGTCAGCAGGAGAGCGAGTCGGCCTGCCCGGTCAATTACGTGAACGCTCAGAGATGGCGCAGTTGATGGTGGTGATGATGATGATGATGGTGGTGGTGATGGTGGTGGTGGTTGTGGTGGTGGTGGTGTCATATGGCTATCCCTATGCATCAGGGGGAGGGGCGCACGCTTAGTGCCCTAGCCGTCTTTTATTTATTTATTATTTCTTTGAGACGTTCAGGAGTATCACATGTTGACAAGGGTCACAACGCCCAAAGCATTTATACACTCCAAGGAATACAACTGTCCAACAAGTCGCCCTTTTATTCAGAGAGCAAACATAAATTTACAGCCTCTGAGCATACTGTGAACAAACTCGCATTTGGAAACAAATAAAACAAAAGCCTTAGTCAAAAGTTTCAAAGTATGTTTAGAGCGAGGAGCAGCAGGACAAGGCGCAACTAACAACTCAGACTTACTTAAATACAGCGCTTGCTCTTATCAACAAAATGAAAGACAGCACACTCGGACAATCACTGTAGCATGTATCCGATCCCACGAGGAGACCTGTATCAAACAATGCATTTTGCTGAGCAAGAAATTTTAATTCTATTTTTGAGAGCACAATTGAAGGATGGCTGACACATGCGTTACCAGATTTTTCAATCTCATCAGCTTTTATTATCTCCCGGCCTATCCTGCACCTGCGCAACACTGCAGTGTTTCCCATCTCGGGAGTGCAGTTGCGCCATTTCGGAATGTGTTGAGTCATTTTGCTGCCTTATTTCGCAGAGGTGGGCAACCTCATGAGGTTTCGACCTCATGAGGTCAACCTCAACCTCAAAATCACCTCAACCTCACGGAGTGAGGTGAGGTTGAGGTGAGGTCGGCAATACCTGAAATATTTTTGAGTGAGGTCAGCAAATGAGACTTCAACCTCATGCGTGAGTTTGAGGTTGAGTGAGGTCGTAACTTAGTGAGGTCGGCTTGTGAGGTCGAAATTATTGTTTCCCACAGCGATAAAATAGCCGGCAAAACACCTTTCATAATGCCTGTCGTGTACACTCTTTTGGCTACCAACGCGCACATAACGAACAGTTTGCGTCTGTGCTTTTGCGTTCGACACGAAAAAAAAAAAAAGAAGAGGAGGGGGGGCGTAAAGCGCAGCGCGGCAAACGAGTGGGGTCGGACGACGGCTGCAAACTCGAAAGAAGGTGAAACAAAATCCCGCCACCATTCCGAGCGAGTTTGGGAAGTAAAGAAAGTCTGCGCAAACTCGAAGGGTTTCCAGACCTACGTGGGTATGTCGGCTTCTCGAAAAAAAAAAAAAAAGCTAGAATAGTAGAAAAGAGGGAAGCGCAAGATCCGGCAACCAAGGAATTGCTTGGGGGAGGATGGCACGAGAGAGGAGGTTTCAGAGAGGCATATGGAAAGAACAAGGATGCAGAAGAGACGAGAGATAAATTGCTTGACGAGAAGTCACCCCACGAAGACTGTATTTTAGTAAATAAAATCTGATTTTGCTATTGTATATGGTACGAGTTAAAACGAAAGAAAGCAATAGGGCGGTAGATCGTAGTTGTATCAGTGCAATGCACTCTTTTTTATTATTATTATTATTATCTTTTTTTTTTAGTCACTAGACATTAAATTAACCCTTACATAAAAAGATAAATTTAATGTGCCCTTCTCGAAGAATCATTGAAGAACAGACAGGTGACTGACGACTGCTTGCAGTCATTCCTTTCTCATACCCTACATGAGCTTGCGCCTTTTTCATTTACATGTTTGTTTATCGAGGGCCTTCCCTCCGTTTTACAGCTTGCAGCCAAAGTGGCGGGCGCGCCTTTTGTTCGTAAGCTGGCTTCTGCTCTTTCGGCTCCGTAGCCGGTGTCCGATCTCAACTAGCGGACGAAGCGCGGACCCGGGAACCCCTCGGCAGTTCTTGGAAAGTAAGCCACTGCACATACGCGCGCCTCAGTCTCTGTTTTGGGGTTCCTTCTGTGAGTTTGTGAGTTTTAGGTATTTTTAAGTGCGTTTCTGTCAACAGGGCCGAGAGTTACAAGGACAGCGGCAGTGCGCGGTGCTCGAGCGTGTGAATGAGCGAGTGAAGATCTGCGTGTCCTCTTCTCTTTAGTTTTTCAGTACACTTGCACCACCTCTATTTTTCCTCACTTCTTATTTTCGTTTTGTGTGGTCACTTACCAGTGCCCCCTCTCGCGTTTGTGCACCCGCGTTTAGTCGCAACCGGCCGCTTTTCTGCGGTACGGCCAATCGTCACCCTCCCCCCCCTCCGCCTAAGAAAAAAAAAAAGACAAAATATCAGATGATACAATTCTCAGATTCTTCCTCTCGCAACATTCTTCTCTTTTTTCTTTTTGCTTCTTTAGCTTTTGGTTGTGCGCTATACCTCCGACTGGCGTATTCCTGTTGGTCTAAAGATTATAAAGGCAGGCCCTTCTCGCTTCTCGGAACACCGCGGCGGCTGCGCGGACTTCTGTCGCTTGTCGACCATGCAGGCGTCTCATCGTTTCGCAAGAGGGACACGCTAGTCAGTGTTCAAACTCTGCTCTTCCTCCGTGTAGACGCGTTGCCACCCTGCTCACCACCCGCTAGTCTTCCTCTCTTGACGGATATTGTGCAGTCGAAGAAAAACGAAACAACTCCCGTAGCATGGGTTAAGTGTTCGAGCTTCATTCTCCCAGTGGGCGTGGCTCTCTCGTCGCGACTAGAAGCTGGTGTCTTAGCCCCACGTTCTCATCGACACCAATCGTTCCTGGAACGTCTGCTTGGAAGTCGCCCTTAAACGGCGTCGGTGAGCCGCCCGAAATCGGCAAAAAAAAAAGAAAAGGCAGCATCTAACCAACATGCTGTGTTCTTCGCCATTTACCGTGGCCGTCTTTTTCAAGCGAAAACACGCAGCCATGCCGTGGTCGGCGACTTGCTGTAATTTATGACGGAAGTTTCCGCCCTTTCCAGCTGAGGTCTACCCTTCTTCTTCGAGGTCTATCGCATTGTTGCGTTCGGCGTCGAGGGTGCATGAAATGGTTGCGGTTATGGCAGGTGTGGTTATGGCAGATATAGCGAAAAAATCTAAATATACCGACGATGATGTGCGCGCGCAGTTGTCGAATTGACAAAGACATCGAAGGCAGTTTCCGTTACAATAGCCACGCAAAAAAAAAAAAACGAAAAGCATTGTAAACTTGGAATGCATTCACTGCGACAAGAAAGTGTGTGACAAGGAAACCAGCTTTTGAGCTTCTCTCGGCATCTCAAGGTAATGTGCAAATTATCCCTAATCCAACGTATTATTTCTTTAACTTACATCATGATAAAAGGAATGTTTTGGGGCTGCAAATTCACCGTTAGTTATTATAAGTAGAAGGGAGGGTAATCTTTCCAATAATTTGTCACGGAGTTTGTTCTATACAGCACAACCCACTCGTCAGGATTATCGAAAGTAGCGCAATGTTAAAAATCAAGCACGCTTTACCTTTTTGTAACTAAGTGTCTCTGCATATCGCAACATTTTGTTCTGTCCGCCTCTTGTTATAAGTCCCACGTCAGAAGTCAATTTAATAAAAGAATGTTATGGTACTACAACTTCCATATATACGTAAGTGGTCGATCTACTTTTTTTTTTTTGTAACAGAGACGTAACACTGAAGAAACATTAGATTGTTTGTGATTTTATCATCCGATTCGATTTCAAATGGCAGGAAAATGTCTTCACCAAGAAATTATGACTTGCTTGTCATGAGGAAACACTATTTGACGGTCACAGATATGTGCGACGTTTCACTGCAGATCTTCGGGGGTTCGCATACAGCAGTGCCAAGGACACACAAGCATTACAGCGGGAATTAGCTCAAATGTACAATTAAAATTAAAATTTGAAGAGTTGAAACTGACCAATTTGAACTGCCGTTATTAGGTCAGCTTGCTATGAATCAGTAGCCCCGCTGGCAAATGTCCATTTCAATTTTTTTTACTTTACAAGTAAGCCTCATCATATTCAATGTTGTCTAAAATTTATGTCGTCATTCTGGCGTGTCACCGCACAGGACTTGTGCCATGACGTTTTATAGTTAGTGTTCTCAAGTGAAAAACCTTTTCTTTTCTTTTCTTTTTTTGAGGTCGAGCGACCGACCTCAAACTCACAGTTTGAGTTTGAGGTGAGGTTGAGTGAGGTCGGTGGTGGCATCAGAAAAATTGAGGTGAGGTCACCTGGTCAAACCTCAACCTCAAAGCGTGAGGTTGAGGTTGAGTGAGGTCAGGAAATTTTTATTGAGGTTGAGGTGAGGTTTCACTTTTTGAGGTCAAATGCCCACCTCTGCTTATTTGGCTTTAACGTTGTTGGCCCCCATGCTCCCTCAGCCTCTCTTTAAGGCACCTCCCGGTCTGGCCAATATATCGTTTACCACTGGTGAGCGGTATAAAATACATTACGCTCCTGCAACCCTTCACGAAGCGCTGCTGGTGACGCCTTTTACAAGTAACAGTCTTGTCCTGCGCATTAACCCTCCTGCTACAAAGGTGGGCATTTGACCTCAAAAACTTCGACCTCACCTCAAACTCAAAAAATATTTGGCGACCTCACTCAACCTCAACCTCATAAATTGAGGTTGAGGTCCCCCAGATGTCCTCACCTCACTTTTCAGGTGATCATTGGCGACCTCACTCAACCTCACCTCAAACTCAAAATGTGAGGTTGAGGTCGGGCACTCGACCTCAAAAAAAAAAAAAAGCACCACCAAATTAAACCGTAACTTAACGCAAATATACATTTCTCGGTAACCCTAGCATATATAGGCAAGCCAGAATTTTCTCGTATGAAGGCTGTATTTTACTCTTAATATTATACAACAATTAATATCCCGGATAAAAGAAAAACTCCGGAGACTCCATGTCCAATCCTGCACTAAAGTAGCGATCCTTT
This sequence comes from Amblyomma maculatum, assembly GCF_055883805.1. Taxonomy (NCBI): domain Eukaryota; kingdom Metazoa; phylum Arthropoda; class Arachnida; order Ixodida; family Ixodidae; genus Amblyomma; species Amblyomma maculatum. Next base: position 57,594,648 of record NC_139344.1, read on the forward strand.
CCCCCTCTTCGCCTACCATTTTTTGGTCCGTTTTATTCTAAGGCCTACATGGGTACCACATTACTATGCATAGGCCCATAATGCAATACAAAGAGTTTATCCCATCCGATCAACATGAATAAAATCCGTATTAGAAATAAAACAAGCCAGTTCTTACTATATACTGAAAAGACAAATGCTGTTGACCCTAGTGACGATGGCAACAATAACGATATGCTCTTTTTCTTAATTCGAAAAAAAAAAAAAACAAATTGATGATTGCCAAGCATTGTTTCTTAATACACTGTACATTGTCTTGCGACCGTACACATCAAATTGGGGAAAAAATAGGAATACAGTCGTGCCTCGTTAGTATGGACACTGATTTCCGACCAAAACTGTCCATAACGCGAGTCATCCATAATAACGAGTCATGATAAAAATTAAAAGTATTTTTTTTTTGAGGAAAACTTTATAATTAATGACAGCTTTTTAAATTAAATTTCTAATAAAAAACAGCCCAGCTGTCGATGTTACCCCCTTCTCCATGAATCCGTCGACCCAAAATGTCATGTCTGTTCTTAAATCTTGTCAGCTATCCTCATGAGTAGCTGAAGTTAGTAATGCCTATACATAGCGTAGAATAATTTTTCTCAGTAAACATCCCTGTTTTACTGAACAAAAATTCCGTAAGTCATCACAGGTAAAACCTATCAAGACGGAGGAGAAGGAAGGGTGCGCACCCATAATGTTACCGAGGCAGCGAGCCTTCTGTTGAAGCATTTCGTCGCTCACGACAGCACCATTCGCGCACACATTTCCGAACCACATTAACAAGGCTGACTCCATTTCTTCGAACTGTGCTGGGCGCTGTCGGACTGTAGCTGACGCTGCGATGAGCGATGCCGACGTTGAGCCATTTATCAGAGCCCTGTAGTATCGATGCTACCGTCGACCTGGCGAGGCTGAGGCCTAGTTGAACTTGGGTCCAGTCCCTCACGGCTTGGATTAACTGAGATGGCTTTTGCCGCTTGTATTCAGATGTCCCGCTTCGCGCCTACATTCAGTTCCGTTTTTTTTTTTTTTTTTTTTTTTTTTTTTTTCGTTCAACTCCCGCCATGCCAAAAGTCAGACTAAAGTTGAGGGTTACAGGCTCCTGATTCTTTGCACTCCTCTTGCCTAGTTCACCTCTCCGCCTTTCCGTTCTTCTGATTCTCTTTTTTCTGCCTTGTACTGTTTATGTGAGGAAGCGAGGGAGTCAAGTTGGCAGGCTGCTGAGGGCTATCGAACAGCCCTTTCCTGTGCCGTTTGTTGGTTTGGTTTGGTTGGTTTATGGGGTTTAACGTCCCAAAGCAACTCAGGCTATGAGAGACGCCGTAGTGGAGGACTCCGGAAATTTTGACCACCTGGTGGTCTTTAACGTGTACTGACATCGCACAGCACACGGGCGCCTTGCTTTCTGCCTCCATCAAAAAGCGGCCGCCGAGGCCGGGATTCGATCCCGCGTCCTTGGGAACAGTAGTCGAGCGCCGTAACCACTGAGCCACCCCGGCGGGTGTGCCGTTTGTATGTGTTCCTATGAAACAAACACTGCAAGCTGAAGTACAGTTTAGAACGACGGCGAGCCGACTACGAAGAGCTCAGGACCTTGTCAAGGCCGCATCGTTGACTCAAGGCGAAGCCGACATGCGAACCGCCCGGGGCGCGAAATGTGGCAGTTCGGCACCCCAACAGTGACAAAAACCAGGAGCATGAGAAAGAAGGGCGTTCAGGACGGGACGCCCGGTCCTGGTTGCGTGCTCGCCGCCTTTCTTTTGACGCTCTATACTTCGTGAGTGTGTTTTAACTCTGACCGAAAAGCGTTAACGGCTTCATGGAACACACTTTGTGTTTTGGGAAAGAAAAACTTCAGTTCCCACCCCCACTTTTTGGCGCTTGTCTTTCTTCCTATTATTTCTTTCCTACGCTTTTACCGGCCTCTCTGTTCACGTTCAGCAGAATTTATTGCGACCACATGTTGCTGTTTTCCCGACTGCGGCCTCTCGTTGCGGCGCTGCCGCTGCACCCAGAAATCTCCAGGTTCCATCCATTCAGGGTCTTTCTTACTTAGCTGACCCTCGGTTTTCTGTGTACGTTCCTTTCCACTCTTGCGTCCCTCCCCTTCCTAAAACGACCACACGCCCGCTTTGGTTCTTTCCAACTCCACAGGACTAGTTCAGGCATCCGACCGTATCGGCTGTCGCATAGGTTCCCGGCCTGCGCGCCCTTCTTTAACTTGCGTTCGGACTCCCCTGCTTTTTTCAAACGATGTCCATATTAACGAGACAAAAATACATGGGCCCAAGTGGGCTCTATGCATTCTTCCCCTGTCCATTGTTCAAACAGCGAGTTTTTACATAAATACATTAAAAAAATTTCGTCCCCAGAAAAACTGTTCATAATTCGGGTCGTCCATATTAACGGGGCACGAATTTTCCATAAAAGCTACTCATGAAACGATCTGTCATGATGACTAAATCCCCAACAAAACAAACAAAAGAGGAAAGACAGCAACACACAAAATAATCGCAAAACTCGGCCAACGCCGAGTAAACAAATGTACCTTCAGAAAATTTCAGAGGAACGCTGTGGATGTTACGAGGTCCCAACCGGTCACTCCTAGGTGTTTGTCTATAATTCTGTGATCCCGAGGCGTATTGCAAGAATTGGCGAAATTGCTTCTTCGAACACCACGCTTACATTAAAAAATTACAGGGTTCGAAACTGCTAGGAAAGAGGGTTAAACGTGAACCATTTTGCAGTCAAATTTCGCCGGACCAAAACGTCCAACTCCCCCCTCCCCCCCCCCCCCCCCCCCCCAAAAAAAAAATAACGATACAAATACTTGTACACCTGAACAGAATACTGGATACCATTTCAACAAGTCTGAGACGAGCTTCTTTGTGTTATTCACTTGTTTTCCTTTAAAGACTGAACTAATAGATTACACGGTGGTGTCTCCGAAGCTGCTTCGTTGCATGCACGACACGTGCATCCAGGGAAACCGTTTCCCCGTTAGTGTCGTGTAGTTACAGCACATAAACGTAAAATAAAGACAAGAACAACAGAAAGGAGGCGATCAAGCAGCCTGGAGGGACCGCGCTCCCTGCTGTGCACGCGTTCCTCCCTTCGCCGTCCGTCTCTAGGCTTTAGGTTTTGCTCATGCAGCGAATGCCGAACTGTCACCAATACACACCAAAGGCAGCAGCGAATGTGTCGGCTTCGTTTTCAGAGACTACATCGCGCTTTGCAATACTTGCAAAAAGAAAAATTAAAAAAATATAAAAAAAACCTAAATGACCGCTCCGGTAAGTGGAAAGGAGGGTTGTGCTATGGGCCTCTGGAAAGATGCCAAAGAAAGAGCCAAATGTGAGGGAAGAAGCCTGTTGTTCTCTGTTCGCCAGTACACGAACGTAAATGTCATACAAGAAAATATATATAAAGAAATACCATGTTGACGAAAGTATACGAAATTTCGCACACTAAAAAAAGAAGAGAACTGCGCTTCCCAGAGGGTATAGAAGGCTTGAGACATCGACTTAGTACTGCATTCCTCAGTGCTAGCATGTAATTGGTTTCATTCACATATATTTCAATGGATTTTTAAAGAAAAAACGAATGTCTGAATATATTACTCCGATATCTGACCACACAAATTTTCATCCGATTGATTTGTCCGTCTCGAGCAGACGGCAGCACAAAAGAGACACGCTCAGTTTGCCACACTAATTCGTCTGTCTAGACACCAAAATGTTGAGTCAGAAAACATCTCAGTAGTTTTTAACTTATAAAAACATGTAGGAGAACGCTTTTCTCTTTTTTTTTTTTTTTCCTGCGCCTAAAGAGATTTCAAGATAGACCTGATATTATGAAGTTAAGAATCTCTTACCATCATCCTTCCTCCTGCATTGCTTGGTTTCACGAGAATTTGAGAGAGAAATAAAGGGCCTTAGCGGAGCAAAAAGATTTTTGTTTTCATTGGGCTTTACTATATACAAGCCCCATATAATTTTTTTTTGCCTCTTCTACCTAGGCAAATGGTTAATATGCGCAGGCTTCTTTCCTGTATACCTCTTATAAGCTGTGCCGTCCGTCTCATCCTCTTGCATTTTTTACCGCTATATTGGTTATGTAAGAAACGCTAGCACCTTCATCCCATGCAATTTCGCTGCATCATTTTCTCTTAAGGTTCCGTGTAATGTACAGCGGGATCCTTCATCAAATGTAAAGCGTCAGCCGTGACGTCAGCGCCTGGGAACGGGCATGCATACGACAAACAGTTCTGCTTTGCGCCGTCTGCGCAAAAGACAATTTGCTTCGCTTTTTAGTTTGCTTGTTTGTTTGCGGCATCCGACAAAAGCATCGCGGGTCAGAGTGAGTTATGTGCTTTGCGCGCTCCTGGGTGTTTGAGCCGGCGGAAAGCATCGGCACAAACAAGTCAGAGAAAACGGGGGTGGCGGGCGGGGGGCACGAGGAGTTCGTGTCTTTAAAAAAAAAAAAAAAAAAGAAATATCTTCCAAGAAGACCAGAGGGAAGCCTGGGCAGGGGCTACGGCATCAAGTCGTCTGAACGGGGGGTAATCGAACACCAAGAGTCGACAGGCACACCGCGGCAGTACGCTCGAACTCCGCGTCAAAAGGGGCGCTCTTCGAAGTAAGCCGCGGCAACAGCAAAAAGCCTGGACCTCACAATTTCGACCTCACACAATTACGACCTCACTCAACCTCAAACTCACGCGTGAGGTTGAGGTCCAATTTCGTGACCTCACTCAAAATATTTTGAGCTATCGCCGACCTCACCTCAACCTCACCTCACTCCGTGAGGTTGAGGTCATTTTGAGGTTGAGGTCAACCTCATGAGGTCGAAACCTCATGAGGTTGCCCACCTCTGCTCCTGCATATCCTGGAGAGCATATCTGGTGTAGTAAAAACCGCTTTTACGCCAACCCTCGCACCGATCTTCTTAAGGTTGTGCGCGAACCCGTGTATAAAAGGGATGACCGCAACTTTACTTCGATCCAATTGATGGGGCTTGGCAGCTATATTTTTCAGCTTATCTTCAGCCACCCATGCCATCACTTAAGGCTAGTATAGCCCGCGCTTGAAAGGCGCTGCACCTGGTCTTGAAAGGTGCGTCCTACCAAATGCGCGCAAGACTTGCTGAGGGCGCTAAAAGGCGCGACTCACAATGACTCCTTTTACCAGCTTTAAGTGTGCCAAGCAGTAAGGGAGCAAGGGCTTGTGGCTTATGGATTCGAAGCCCCAAGAGACATTTCCAATCGAAAAATGTAGTCCTATATCTAAAACCCTGATGAAATTCTGTTCCGGTAATGCGTGCGTCAATTCTAACTGTGCTAGGCACTTCGAAAACGTGCTAAATGTTCGATAACACTTGCAGAAAAAAAATTCCGGTGGGGATCGAACCCGGGAACTCCGGCACAGTAGTCGGACGTCTTACCACTGCATATTTTTGGTTTTCCGAGACCATTTGATTCAGTCTCGCACAGATTGCTGTTACAGAAGCTGTCTTTACTTAACACCTTGCTTGTGGATTGAAGCTTATCTATGAGAAAGAATACAGCGAGTTGTTCTAGATGGCGTATCGTCATCTTGCGTGAATGTATTGGCTGATGTCCTGCAATGTTCTCTTCTGGGTCGCTCCTTTTACTTGTGTTTATTAATGACCTTGCTGAAACTGTTACGAGCCGAGTCAGTCTATATACGCTGATTATTGATGTATCTATCATGGCGTTGGCTGCGAAATTGATCACTACTGCTTGCAGGATTACCTCAACTCTGTCCTGTCGCGGTGCAGAACGTGGAACATGAAACTAAATATCTGTAAGTGCAATATGTGACAATGTGCAAAAATAAAAAGCGGCATTTCATTAAAGGTTATCTGATCAATGACTTTCGTTTGATCCCACTGTACTGGCGCTATTCTAGTTCACTATAGGAGGCACAGTGATTAGGGCGCTCGACTAGTGCCCAAAGTTGCGGGATCGAATCCCGGCCGCGGCGGCCGCTTTTCGATGGAAGCGAGAAGCAAGGCACCCGTGTGCTGTGCGATGTCATTGCCTTTTGACCCCACGTGGTCGAAATTTCCGGAGCTTTCCACTACGGTGTCTCTCATAGCCTCAGTCGCTTTGAGACGTTAAACCCCAAAACCAAACCAAACAATCACTTGTCTGCTGTAACAGAGTTCAAATACCTAGAAGGTTTATATTTTCGAGCACGATGTCAAGGATCGCTCATGTATAGTACTAAACGGCAAAGCTAGTCGGGTGTTCAAATTCTTGCAATATAACTTCAGACATGCTCCACCGGAGCCAAAACAAACCTTGTACATCGCAATTGTTCGCCCGATCCTGGAATACACGTGCGTGGTAATAGGACCTGGTATAAAAGAGAGAGAGAGAGAGAGAGAAAGAGAGAGAGAGAGAAAGGAATATACATATACTGGAGCAAATACAGAAGTGTGCAGGCCGATTCGCGACGGGAGACAGTAATTTCACGAACCGTTCACTTCATAGCTGAAACGTTTATGGTGGCCTTTGTTTCTGACAGGCATAATTAGTATAACCTTTGCTTTTTAGTATTCTAAAAAATTAAACCAGAATTATCTGTGAAACTTACATGAAGAAGCCTGCTCATGTGTCTCCCCGCGTGGACAACAGCATGAAAATAAGAGAGTACAGCAGCCAACTAAGTGTTTTTAAACTTTCTTTTCTTCCCGCATTATGCACGAGTGGAGCAGTTTGCCAGATCCCATTTCCATTACTACGTGACGATATTTTTATATCTGGACACAGCTGATTTGTTGAAGTGTTTCTTTTTGTTTTAACTGAACTGTCACAGTGTTTCTTTTTTTGTCTATTTTGCATTTTGCTTCCCTGATATAGAGTACTGTTCCTCAAATTCAGGTTGGGACAGAGAAGTGACCAAACAGCTCCTATTTTCTCACGCTGTGGTGGCGCACCCTTGAAGCGAGCGCGCCAAGTATGCTTGTGCGTTTCACTCTGGTCACGAGAGATGGCAGCAGTAGTTCTTCTTGCAACTTGGTTGAAGGTAGCTAACGTGGTTGTGTTGGTTGTGTCCTCTGGGTTCCATTGTACCTTTTTCAACGAAGGAGTAGTATTGAGTAATATTTTCTACCTGAACATATGGTTACTTCGGCATTTGCTATAAGTGACGGCAGACCGCGGAAAACGGGCCAGACGTGTTTATATGTAAGCTCATCAAAACTGAATAGGCAACATGTCACTATATTGTCGTTAATACAGCTAGGTACCTAGCCGATAGCCGAAGCGTTACTGATTACAAAATGATAAATGATGAGCGTTGTGCTAAGCACGTACATCACCATCACGTACTATCGGGGACAAAAGTCTCTGTACCGTACGTCTGGAGATTTTGGGCTAGAATCGCGATATAAACGAATTATCACCTTATTTCTCTAGCACACAGGCAAGAACTAGAGTCCAACCTTCACATCGACAAGTATGGTCTGAAACTCTGGGTCGTTGCGAAAGTTATTTTTATTGCAGTTTGCGTAGTCTACAGACTTTTGTCCCCGATAGAACCTCCGCAAATGCTTGCAAAAAATGGACAAAATATCAACGACTAATTGCTTCAACATGTTGAAAGCTATTCAAAAGAAATATGCCAGTACCTGTCGAGTCCCCAGATGTGAAGAAACTAGGGGAAGTTCTTTCTGCGACGGCCATCATGAGGCCGGTCAGTATCACATGCTTTGGAGAATATGGCTGTTGCCAGATAGTAGGATACGTGATTTGTTGGCAGATCAACTGCTGTCTGACAAAAGGCAGTAACATATACGACAGCCATCACGGCTAGCAAGAGAGTAAGGGCACTGTGCTTACTATAATGGGGACCCCTCTTTCACTTCGTAGGGAGGGTATTATTCCTATTATTCATGAGCGCGTTCTTCGGTGCTGATTGTGTGTCTCCGTGCGCATGAAAACAAAACCGGGTGGCCTCACCTATCTGCCATTTTGAGGACGGTCCACTACGGAACCGAAGATATGATCTTCTTATATAAACAAAAATCTACTTCAACGTTTTACTTAATATTTTCAAAACTAACGCCCGTTTCGGCTGGCCATTATAAAAAAAAAAAAAAAAAAAAAAAAAAAAAAAAAAAAAAAAACGTTGTATATTTTCTTTTCACTTGTTTCAGGAATTGGGTTAAGAATCCCAGTGATCAATCATTTGCTTGCGTATTTCCTAGTTTGAATGATGCGTTGTATAGTATACTCGCATAATATTGCTAAAATGCTTTTCTTTTATGATACTGTTTCAGTTTCCAAACCCAGCGATGACATGGACAGGAAAGAAAAAAAAAGGAGGTGGGGGGGGGGGGGGGGGGGGGCTTATAAGGAATCAGTTGCTCTCGTAATTCACTGTAACGCTTAAGCCAGTTTGCTTTAACAACCTGTTCCAGGGTACGGAATGACAACAAACGACCTGGTGGTGGTGGTGAAACTATTACCAGCGGATACAGAGGAGTACCTTGGGTCAACATGCATGCCCGTTCCGAAAGAAGCAACAGGAAATGTATTGACGTCGTATCGTTAGCCTTCACCGTTCGAAGAAAAAGCGGCGTTGGGGGTACGATAATTCCCACTGCCTGAAACTATTCGTGAGGTCACGCCCGTGATAACCCTCACATTTAACGCTAAATACAATTGACTTTTAGGAAGCTAACCTGAATTAATTGCGCTACGAAAAGTTTGTTAATTGCAGGAAAACAGGGTTCGAAAACGGCTCCCTTGGGCCTCGAAGCGAACCGCTTGCGTGCGGACCGAAATTCTAAGCCTGCACCCAGCCAGGATCTATGCTGACGATAGGAGGCCCACACCGACACTGAAAGAGCCTGAACCCAGTCGAGTCTTCTCATCCCCTAGGCTGAAGTCCCTGGCCAGGCCTACCGCGACCTGCTATATAATCCCATTGAAGTAGCTGCCATCGAAAATTAAGGAGACGCGCAAGCACTTCCTTAAAAGTGGACGTGGTAGTACCTTTAACATCGCCTTTTCACTTTGAGAGTTTTAATGCGTTTTTTTTTCTTGTAACGTTGCTTTTTGACGATAAGGAAGACACAGTGCCTGTCTAACTACTCGTTGGCCATCTACACTTACAGTTAACGGCACGCAGTAATAGCTACATATATGTAGTAGCTGCTGTCTTTTTAGATATAAAGGGGGCTTATCACAACGTCCTCCATGAAGCTATTCTTGATGGACTTGACGACGTGGGAGTTGGTGGCCGGCTATACTTGTGGATTGTGAGCTATCTCCGTGGCCGGTCTGTTTACATGTCTACGCCTGAAGGAGATACTACCCGCTATCAGGTCGGTCGAGGAGTTCCACAGGGAGGAGTCCCTAGCCCAACTTTATATAACGTTGCGCTAATTGGCCTGGTGAGTGAACTACCAAATAACATTCACATCAGTGCATATGCTGATGACATCTACATCTGGGCTTCTGGTTCGACGCATCCACAACTACGTGCGAGATTGCAACGAGCTGTGTCATCGACAGCGATATACCTACGGCGTCAAGGTTTACTTTTAGCGGCAGAAAAGTGTGCAGCGATCGCATTTACGGGAAAATGTGTCAGCCGCTACCCGATTACTCTTCATGGAGTCATAATACCGTACGTATCCAGGCGCAGATTCTTGGGGGTAATTATTGAACACCGACTATCTTGGTCGAAACACATCAGTATGGTGAAGAAAAGGCTAAATAATTTTTGCAATGTACTTCGTTTCATAGCTGGCATGAAATGGGGACCAACTGAGCGGTCCCTAATACGGCTTTACGAGACTCTGTTTGTTGGCTACATCCGGTACAGTCTCCCAGTACTCTCTAGCATGAGCATTTCCTGCTTGCGGACTTTAGAGAGCGTGCAAGCGCAGGCACTGAAAATATGCCTGGGACTGCCCAGATGCACCTCTAACAAAGACACAATTGAAGAGGCACACGCTCGCCCGATATCCATATACTTATCACACGAACCACTTCGTGTATATTTACGAGCACTTACTAGACACCGTTTTCACCCATTCAGCAAGATTCTGGATGTGCGGCCGGACTGCAGTTTTACAAGTGCACTCCGCTGCCATCAGTCGCAAGTTCCGACAGGATATGCCCTCCCATATCGTCCCGCCCAACCACCATGGATGATGGATAAGCCTTTGGTGCACCTTCGTGTTTCCGGAATACTAAAGAAATCAATGGTGCCACTTAGTGGGCTCAAACAACTTACTCTGGCACAAATCTGGTCAGAATATCCTAATTATATTCACGTATACACCTATGGATCTGTGTCAGCACAGGCATCCGCTGCAGCTGTGGTCATACCGGCTCAGAAAACGACACTACATTTCCTTTTGGGACATACTTCAACATCAACCGCTGCTGAACTTGTAGCCATTTGGGAATCTATTCGCTACATATGTGGGGAACCACCTCGAAAATGGTGTATATTCACGGACTCAAAGACTGCATTGCAAATTTTGGATAACTTCTTACGCCACACTACCTACCAGTCCCTGGCACTAAACATTATGGAGCCCCTCACATCTGCCCAGCTCCAAGGTCACAGGATAATGTTTCAATGGATCCCTGCCCACTGCGGGCTCCATGGGAATGAACAGGCCTATGTTGAAGCGAAAAGCGCACTCAGCAATGGCCTACAAACAGCTGTGCCTTTTTCAAGAGCGGATACGACATGCCTTCTTACGAGTTGTGTGAAGAGTGCTACAGCAGCTTATTAGGCCCAGCCAGAAGCCAGACACATTCGTCTAAAAAGGCTCGATCGAACATTGAAATTTTATGTACCGCGTGATATCCCGCGTCATCAGGCATGCTTGTTACATAGACTTCGTTTAAATGGGGCTTTCACTCGCAAGTACTTGCATTTAATTGGACAGGTGGACTCGCCGGAATGTTCAACTTGTGGCATCCCAGAGACAGTGGACCATATATTATTGGTGTGCCCAGTATATGCGGGCGAAAGAAGTGTGCTAGCCGCTTCCTTGAAGCGTTTGGACAAGAGGCCTTTGCCGGAGGAACTGCTGCTGGGCGCTTGGCAGGACGAGGGGAAGGGTGTCCAGGCAGTGCCTGCTCTTTGCCGTTTTTTGTGCGCCAGCGGGCTTGATTCGCTCTTGTGAGACAAGCTACAGTGCCTGTATATATATTTCATATGCCTTCTGTCACCCATCATGATCTTCTTTCTTCTCCCCTTCCCCTTTCCCAGTGCAGAGTAGCAGGCCAGATTTGAATTATTCCGGCGAACCTCTCTGCCTTTCCTTTCAATAAATCCATCTATCTATCTATCTATCGGCTCGAATTCTTATCGCAAACCGAGCCTAACTTGGCTTGCAGACCAGTGTTGCCACGTCTCTGCCACATCGGCCTTCATACGTTCCGCCAGTAACAAAAGAAGAGGTTAAGAAAGCTTTTGAAACTATGCGAAGGGGAAAAGCAGCTGGAGAGGATCAGGTAACTGCAGATTTGTTGGAGGACGGGGGAGCGATCGTGCAAGGAAAACTGGCCACCTTGTATATACAATGCATGGTGTCATCAGCGGTACTGGAACTATGGAAGAACGCAAATATTATCTTAATTCGTACGAGAGAGGAAGCTAAGGACTTGAAAAATTACCGACAAATAAGCTTACTATATGTTACATATAAGGTATTTACTAAGGTAATCACTAATAGAATCAGGATAACCTTAGACTTCAATCAAGCAAAAAATCAGGCAGGTTTTCGGAAACGGTACTCTACTATCGATCACATCCATACCATCAACCAGGTGATAGGAAAATGCTCGGAATATAACCAGCCCTTATACATAGCATTCATTAATTACGAAAAAGCGTTTAACAATTTGAACTTGGGCAAAAATGGTGCATAGCTGTTGATAAGCGGAACAAATGCTCAAAAGACACACAAGGAAGGAAGAAAAAGACGTTACAGGAGCTATTCTGTCGCATCTTTTTCTTCCTTCCATGTGTGTCTTTTCTGCGCTTGTCCCCTTATCAACAACGAAAAAGCATTTGACTCAGTAGAAACCTCGGCGGTCATGCAGGCATTGCGAAATCAAGGTGTAGACGACCTGTATGGGAAAGTACTGGAAGACATACATAGTGGCTGCACAGTAACGATAGTTTTGCATAAAAAAAGTGAGAAAATCCTATAAGGAAAGGGGTTAGGCAAGGACACACGATCTGCCCAGTACTATTCACAGCTTGCTTAGAGGAACTATTGAGAGACTTGGAATGGGAGCATTTAGGGATAAGAGTAGATAGAGGATATCTCAGTAATCTGCAATTTACTGATGACATTGCCTTGCTAAGTAACTTAAGGGATGAACTGCAAAGAATGATTGATGATCTGGGCAGGAAAAGCAGATAGGTAGTCTCGAAAATCAATATGCAGAAACCTAAGGTAATGTTAAACAGCCGGGAAGCAACAGTAGTTTACATTAGGTAGCGAAGCACTAGATGTAGTAGGCGAGTATGTCTACTTAGGACAGGTATAGTAATCGCAGATCCGAACCATGAAATGGAAATAACAAGGAGAATAAGATTGGGATGGAGCGCATTTGGCAAGTACTCAAAGATTATGCCTAGCAACTTATCGGTATCGCTCAGGAGGAATATGTTGCATCTTAGTTGTACTCACCTATGGGGCTGAAACGTGGAGGATAACGAAAAGGGTTCTACTTAGGTTGAGAACAACGCAGAGGGCTATAGAATGAAAAACGGCTGGGGTCCCTTTAAGGGATAGGAAGCATGCAGAGTGGGTCAGAGAAATAGCTCATGTTACTGATATTCTAGTAGAAATCAACAGGAAGAAATGGACATGGACAGGACGTGTAGTGCGAAGAGAGGATAACAGATGGTTACTTATGGTAACAAACTGGATTCCAAGGGAAGGAAAGCGTAGCAGCGGCGGTAGAAAGTTAGGTGGCCGGATGAGGTTAAGAAGTTCGCAGGGGTCAAGAAGATGCATCTAGCACAGGACTGGGTTATTTGGAGGAATATGGGAGATGTCTTCACCCTGCAGTGGGTATAGTCCGGCTAATGATGATGATGACGTCGGCCGCCAAAGCGCACTGGATAGCATCTTCGTTGCTCTGGCAATGGACAATTTGCGGAAATCTCAGTCAGCTTCTTCCCAGGTCTTGATTTCCAATCAAAACAACTCGTTCCCAGACGAGACTTTCGCATTCTTCGCGGAAGTAGCTGTAGTAGACCGTCTTCTGTCCACGTCCCGTGGGGCGTGTATTGATCGTTGTTTGGTTTAATGGTATCTAGACGTTAAAGAGACATTTATTTTAAAGGCCCGTCTCCTTCAATTTCCTGCTAGCGCGTGCTGGTATCATCTCGAAGTTAAGTGTAGGTGACATTCCTGAGTTTACCCAGAAGGAGAACATGCCTATTTGCTTTTTGTGCATTTTTCCCTCCATAACCTTCCCTTGTATGACAATGTTTTTCGCCCATATTTGCCTCGTTTTATAGTTTACATTATGCATCTGGCCAAAAGTAACAAATTAGTAAAACTATAGAAACCAAACACATCCGCCAAATTTTCGAAAAATCAACACCAGAAAGAGCACGGCGAAATATAATCACTATTTTAAATACTGGTTATATTTACATAACGCAGATACTAGAAAGCATGTTTCCTTCCTTTTACTAAAAAATTCGGATGCCTGTAAAATCACTTCTTTCTTTCCCGACTGCAATCTGCTGACTTCAGACGCTTTCGCTCGCAAAAGACGTCGTCTGCTTCGTGTTGCTTTACTGAGCACTCTGCGGGCGATTATTCCCTCGTAACGCCCGTCCTAGGCAAGCTTTTAGCATTGCAGATAGAAGCTTCGGATGCGTAGCGTGCGCTTTTCTGTCGTTTCCAGTCTGCATACCATTTGAAAGTGCTATAGGTAACCTGCACTGCATAGATGGCGCTGCAATTGTCCGGCAGCGTGCCTCAAAAATGCTGCTGTTAGCCGCTTGGTTCGCGATAAACGACCGAGCATATTCATCACTGTTATAGATACGCGTGTGACAGATAACACCCTTGCCCAGGCGCTCTCGATGTGGCCCAGTTATCTGACACACGCCACGCAAAGCTTCGACAGAGCGTGCAATCTGATTCCTGTAAGCTCATGCAGGTGGTGTCAAAACGCCCCTAAGAAGCCGCCTCAAAACTATTTGCTCTTCTCACGAGGATATGTGTTACGGCACGGCGATCGACACAGCAAACTTCATAGCAGACTATCTATACGGACTATCACCTTTGCAGGTTTTCTTGTTTCTCTTACCTCGGTGATGCTCGAGGTACTGTCCCCTATCCAGCAGATGCAAGTACGTTTCTTTGCGGACACCTCTGGCATCAACATATGGACGTTTAGTGGAGAAGTCAGACCCATTCAGCGAGCTTCCTGATTGGCCGCACGAATGCCTTTCATGCGTGCCCTCCAACCACCACACACACAAATACCCCGTGGCGTTCAGCGCTGAGGATCGTACCCAAACACCTACAGCTCGACAGTCGGTGCGATGCGTGAGCACCGTGGACATCTCCGAGCGAAGCATTCTTAAAAAGCTGCCACACACCTCGTCAGGTGTCTGCACTGACGAGCTATCTTGTAAGACAATTTGACATCATAACTGCGGTGCAGCAAATCCATTACCTCTTACAAGCCGACCTGTAAAAGCTCGTTAATTCGGACTTCTAGGGACCGTAAGATATGTCCGAATTAACCGAATATCCGAATTATCGAGAGAAAAAAAAAACATGCACGATTTTATCTCAACATACCTTTATTACTTAAAGTAATCACGGATGCTTGTCTGCTTTCCCGCGCGGATACTATTTTCCTCATTCCTTCCAGGTGCTCAGCAGCGCGCATGCCATCTGCAGTGCCCCAACAAAATTCCTCTAACACAACGAGGGCCTCTGCTGCTTCCTTCACAGTGCGAGGGGGCCGAGGCTGCTCCTCTAGTAGCCCCTCTTCCCCCTCCGAATCTTCGCTGTGCAGTACGTCCCGGACAATTTCTTCCTCAGTTAGAGAGCCGGCTGTAGCAACGCCGTCATCAATGCTGATGTAATCGGCGAGTGTCACCGCATCCGGCAGCACACCTCCGAAATCCGGGCAGTCATCTGCATTGTCGTCTGGCGACACTTCTGCCACTCTGTCATTGCAGGGCTCAGGCAAAACGAAGCCACTGTGTCGAAAACAGTTAGCGATGACGTGCGCAGGCGTGTTCTTCCAAACGTAGGCAAGAATGTTGACCGCGCTCAGAAGATCCACGTCGTACTGCTTACCGACTTCATTGCACAGTAGCATGTGGTCCAGCACGCTCCTGCGGTATTTAGTCTTCACATACTGAATTATACCTTGGTCCATCGGTTGGAGGGCCGATGTAGTGTTGGGCGGCAAAAAAACAACTTCAATGTTGTTCAGTCCGGTGGCACTGTTATGTGCACTACAGTTGTCAAGGACAATTAACACCTTGCGGTTCTTCGCGGAAAACTGTCGGTCTAACTTTTGTATCCAGCCGCGAAAAATTTCCGATGTCATCCAGGCCTTTTTATTAGCCCGGTACTCCACCGGAAGAGCAGGCACGTTCTTAAAGCACCGTGGCTTTTGTGCCTTTCCAATGACGACAAGCGGCAAGCGCTCTATCCCTGTCATGTTTGCGGCTAAAAGAACGGTGACTCGTTCTTTACTCCTTTTTCCTCCGATGCAGGGATCTCCTTTCATTGTCACAGTCTTGTCAGGCAATGCCTTAAAGAAAAGTGCTGTTTCATCAGCATTAAAAATATCATTTGGATCATATGCTGCGATATGTTCCAGCAGCTGAGCGTTCTTCCAGTTGTTGGCAACATCTTCGTTGACGGCACCTCTTTCGCCGCACACAGTCTTGAAAACGAGACCATGTCTGTCTCTAAAGCGCGCACACCACCCTTCTGACGCTTTGAATCCATCGATATGTATCATCAGTGCTAACCTCTCGGCCTGCGCCATGATGAGGGGTCCACTCAATGGGAGGTTTGCATCACGCGAGTTTACCACCCACCGAAGCAAGGCTTCTTCCAACTCCGGATGAGCTGCTGTTCGCAGACGCTTTCTTGACGCTTGGAACTTCTCGCTTTCGAACGCCTGAAGAATCTGTTCATTTTTTACATATGTGCTTAAAGTACTCCTTTTAACGTCATATTTTTTCATTGCTTCTTGTCGGGAGAGCCCGTTCTTAAGGGCCCGTAAAATTTCCACTTTGGTAGCCAAGTCCTTGGCCTCGTAGCTCTTCGGCCGTTTCGCCGGTGTTGCCATCGGGGGCGAGTGCGGTGATACCAGCGCACAACAGAGAAGCAATGTGCCGCACTAAAGCGAGCAGTCTTCAATACAACAGCGTAGCGCACCGACAGCAGCAAAGCGACAAAATGGCACCGCCAGTAACGTCGACTCGTGAAAAAACAAGAAAAAGCGCCCATCCAGCCACAAGCCGAGCCAAGTTGATTAATTGATGTCCATGGCGATGCTGCTTTTGGGTATCGCTATTGCGCCGCGTTCGTCTTATTTTCGTTTTCGAGCCTCGGTAGCTGCCCGAAGTTGTCCGAATTATCCGTTGTGCGGTCAAATCCGTCCGAATTGACGAGAGTTTCGTCCCATAGACTCCTATACATAATTCTGGGGACCAGGTGCGAAGGTCGAATTATTCGATTTTCCAAATTAACGGGAGTCGAATTAACGAGCCTTTACTGAGTGCCGCCGCCATTGCTGCGTTACCGTACAACCGCGCAGTGCGATAAGGCCAATTAACGCGGCGAGAAGGAGAGCAGTTAGCGCAGTCATGCTCTTATTGGGGACGCTTTTAAACGTCCTTTATTTTAGGTTCACTCATGTGGTGCCGTTTAATTCAGCTGTGAAATCCAATCAAGATGTTTATAAAGTTAGGTTTCCACTTCAAATAACTGACTAATTCACTTCGGTGAGCTAAATCAGCGTCGCCTGTTGCTGTTTTCTCATTTGCATAATGCGAGCACCGCATAAAAATGTAAATTGATTTATAGGAAAGGAAAGGCGCAATACCTGCGACAGATCTCCGTGGACACGTGACCCGTACTGTAAGCGAAGGGAGGAAGGTAGAAAGGTATGCTGTAGTAGAGGGCTCCGGAATAATTTACACCCCCTGTGAGTCTTTCACGTGCACTGAAACCGCAATTATGAAATTATGGTGGCCAAACGCAGACATTTCCGGCGATAACAGCATATCACTTACGTAATATATTCTAGGCACTATAGGTCATGACGCGTCAATTTCACAACACTTAATATGTGTTTCCTCGCTTTGACCCGCCTTTCCGCCGCGCTCTGTAAATGCCCTATGTGTTTCATCGTTTTATCCCGTTTTCTTTACGCAACCACGTATCGTATTAGGCTTTCCACTCAATAGTGCTTGCGTATGTTGCATGTGTTTTACGTGACAGTCCTCCGACCAATCAGATTTGAGAATCTAGTCCTTCCAGTATTCAGTTATTTTCACCAAAATGGTAAATCAAGCTAAATGTTCCCCAAACTTCCACCTGTAACTTTGTTCCCCCTCCACATTAACTCATATTTACCAACGAAGCAAAGTAAAGCTCGGCTAAAAAAAAAAAAAAAAAAAAAAAAAAAAATCAATTTTCAAGGTGACTTCATTTTGACGCCAACGCAAAAAATGCGTCGTTCAACTCACACTGTTTCGCGCCACAAGTTTGAACACGGAGGAAGGAGAACTCAGGAGAGGCCGTCACCTCAAAACGTTTGATTTCGAGAAAGGGAAGCTTCCACCATATTGAAGTTGTCCACCTCGGCCAACTTCGCTGCGAATGCCGATGAAGAAAGCAGACGACCTTGCTTTATGTCTGGCCGTCGGCAGCTGACAGACGCGAAGAACTTACAACGATCACGAATGAAGCAGTTCTATTCCCCCCTGTTGGGCATCTGGGGGCAGGTCGCGCACGCAAGAAAAGAAACCGGGTACACCCCTCCTCGCAAGTAAACGTTTACGCACTTAGCGATCAAGCGCCCACGAGGCATCGTTGTGCTCGACCTTCTCCGCGGTTCTTTATCCGGACACTGCATGAGCATCAAAAGAAATTATCCTCTGTGTGTTGTTTTGTTTTTACAAGCTTACACCGCTGATAGAAATGACTGCACAACTCCTGAAACATGCCAAAAGAGGATTGCGACGCTCCCGCGTCAAGCCTAATCGAGAGCGGAAGCACTCCCACCCGCGACTCCTTCCACAAGTTTGAAGCATGTGGTACTGACACCTTTTAGAGCCAATCAGAGAGGCAACATGGCGCCGACAGGCGAAGACGAATTTTGAGGACGGGGGTGGTGGTGACAAACATTTATTTGTACAAGGAGGTGTTTGGACCGAGGTCCTATTGGCCCAGGTCCTCACAAATCTAGGTGGAGCTCCTATTCCGGGGCCCCAATGGCATCTAACGCCGCTCGCGCCAGGGGCTACAACGGGGCTCATGCAGCTTTTCAACACTTCGTTCTCTTCGACTTCTACATTCACATCTTCGTGACAGTCGAAAAAACACCACGCATCAAATCTTGCGAACAAGAGAGCTACCTGAAAATAACAACTGCATAAGTTAGAAATTAATCAGACTATTTGAGCCCAAAAAATTCTCCAATGCACCGTCTACTGATTACAATATTCTAGGAATGGTTGGTTGGTTGGTTGTTTGGGGGGAGTTTAGCGTCCGAAGGCGACTCAGGCTATGAGAGACGCCGTAATGGAGGGCTGCGGAGTAATTTCGACCCCCTGGGGTTCTTTAACCTACACTGACATCGCACAGCACGCAGGCGCCTTGCTTTTTGCCATTCCAGGAATTTTCGCCATTACAAGCTATTCCAGGAAAAAGAAAGAACACATGCCATATGAAGACGACGACGTCTGAGGAGCGCGCTGTGACGTGTGCGCTTGTGGCTCGCCACGTCAGCTCCTAGAACGTTCCGGATGGCTCGCACCGCTCCTAGGCCTACTCGCTCGAGAACACAGCCTACGCCTCCATCGGCAGTGGCGGAAAAGTGGTTTTCTGAAAGTGTTTCCTAAATTACCAAACCGAAAATGTAATTCATTACATTACAAATTACCGGGAAAAGTAATTAAGTTACAGTAATTCCATTACTGTAATTCAATTACTGACATGTCTGCTTACAACGTTTTGTCACCTCTAGTGTGTTGTCCGGTCAGGCCCTCTCTGTTCAGTGGCTCTACTGTTTTGCAATAAAAGCGGTGTTGAAAGTCAGCGCTTATGCTGTTTTGCGTTCGTTCTTCTTTCTTTCCGCGGAAGTCAGCGCTTATGCTGTCTTGCGTTCGTTCTCCTTTCTTTCCGCGGAATTCTTCTAGAATCCAAAATAAATTTTAGCGTCCAAATAAACATGCAAACATCAGAAAGAAAATATGAACACTAAATTCGGAATGAAAAATAATGTCGTTTACGACGCAAGATGAGCGAGGTGTGATACCTTAGCTTTTCGAAGTAGAAGAAATCTGATCCTAGTTAAGTGTCTCACTGTTGAAGCCTCCTTCCTTTCGTGGCTCATCGCTTGCCGGAAAGTGAAACGAGCCCATGTTTAAGGGCCTAAACGCCCGCGACGCCGGTGAGCGCATGCTAATTGCGCAAGTTTCGTGAGCACTTGCGCGCGTGTATATTTGAGAAAATCTTAATGAAGTCGTCTGGTTAAAAATTTTGTTTATGAACAATAAAGGAGAAGGTGGTGCCGCATAACGGCTCCGGCTACACATTTTCACTAGTTCATAGAAACCACCTGGTCTGATGATATATAGTTTAACATTACCTTACATGCACACTACTACACAACATCACATGAACCGAAGCGCTGCAAAACATATAAAACTATGTACAAGCGTCAGGAGAAGTAACATTAATGAGGATATAAACTCTTTAAATGTGTGTAAATGTGTAACCCTGTACAGAACAGTACAAAATACAATATACTAATGGGATATAAATAAGCAAGGACATCAGAACAAAAATAAGCTTATTTACGGTATACACAGCAAAGTAAATAACAAATCTGTTGTACTCACTGGCAGAAAAACAAGAAATAATAAGCTTGCTTGCGCAAAAACAGCAAAATCAAATAACGAAGATACACTCAGCCACAGAGAGGTAGGAGCTCTAACATTCACTAGGCCACATGTACTAAATTAGTAGTTCCCAAGGATTGCACAGTCCTCACGTAACGTTATATGAACGCCACATGTGCTCCCTTCTGCAGTACATACGTCGACCACGGGCCTAATAGCTTTTGTAGACTTACAGGTATTTTGTCAAAAGCACTCAAGCCTCCCTTCAATCGCGGCCTGAAGTTATCATGCACGCGCACAGAATATCATTCATGTGCACATCGAGTGCTTCGTTTCAAAGCTCTTTTAGAACAATCATTATTTTGAGCATATAACAGAAGAGCAAACTAAGTCGAAATAAACAGCATAAGAGATGTGGTAGCTGACTTTCAAAATATATTTCCTTTCGAGTCATACTTCTTCGTTGTCCATCATCTGCATCAGAGAGTATGTGTTGTCAACAAGCTTTTTAACCTTAATCAACTCAATAACAGATGAACCACATCTTCAGTTTCATGGCCACACATCTATCGTGAGTTGTTTGCGCGACCAATTTTATGAAGGAAGTGCTTCGTGCGAGCCGTACCCAAACGCAAGCGCTGAAGTAGAGTTTCCAAACTTCTGCTGATATATATCGGAATATTAAAATGCAACAACGGATCGATTAAATGCAGTTCAGAAATTTTATGGTTTAGCTCAAAGCACATCATTTCGCTCTTTTAATTACACGTGCACTTAAAAAAAGGTTCAATGAGCTTCTAGAGAACAGGAGGTCAGAAGTGAGGACATTGGAGTGCTCTTGCATAGCCGTCGCATCCGCCTCTGTGTTTTCAGGAATAAGGTAATGTCCGGGTATTGATTGGAAAACTATAATATGCTTCTTTTTGGTAGCCTTGAAAAGTTCTTAACCATCTTTGTATTCCAGTCTAGCATTCCATGCTACGGAACTTGACTTGTCAAGAGATTTTAGTGCAGACTGAGAGTCGCTAAAGATTACCCACATACGCAGGTCACGCACCGATAATATGAATTGGAAAACCAATTAAATAGCGTAAATATAAGCAGTCGTTCATTCTGTCACCTGACCTGTTTGCATGATTGTCGCTCACTCGTGGAATCACAAATGCAGACGCTGATGAGTTTTGATTTAACCGGGATACCGCATGTGTATCATGGTAAAATGCTAACTGCTCAGCAGCAAACATCATCATGTCACTCTTCCTAATTATCCCTTCTACAGACAACTGCACTGTAGGGGTAACTAAAAGCCATGCATGACAGATTTTCTGTGCCTCCTTTCCAAAATTCATTACTTGGAATAAGCTGGCAGTATTGCTGCAACACTTGATGCATATAACTTTCATGATCGTTCATGAAGCGCGGAAGCTAATGGGTGCCTTTCGTTCTGGGGTATCAAACAGAATATATGCCTACAGGTCTTTGTTGCCCGTAACACTTGGAAATATTTATTTTCCGCCCGCCTTCCATCTCACTACCAGTGGAATCGTATGTCATCAGTCCCAACTTTATCGGGCTGAAGGTGAAGCCTACATCTCCTTCGTCTCCACACATATTAACCAACGCTGTAAATATTTCTTACTATCAGCTATTAGAACAATGTCGCACGCTTGCATAAAACATGGAAGTCATTTTTCGATTACCATTTCGCATATTTTATACGCGAGAATAAAACGGAGATTACTTTCTCGTATAGCCTCTTTTCCAAATTATTCACATAGATGACGAATAGCAGAGGAGATAGCGGACAGCCTTGTCTTAGTCCTGTTCATATCTCGACAGTAGACGTATTTCTTTATCTCTCTCATGCAATTTTAAATTTATTGCCGCGATCAATTTCATTTACTAATTCAATTTCCTCTTGACCGATGCCTTCAAATTTGAGTATGTTCCACAAAAATTCCCTTTTTACGCTGTCGCATACGCGCCGCTTATGCGCAGAAAGGATAGATACCGCGGTCTGTTTTTTGTCCTGGCTGTTTCTACGCATTGGTTGGCAACGAAAAGGCTATCGTCTAGGCGTCTACTGCTTCTAAACCCGTTCTGCAGTTCTCGCAGTGCATTATTACTTTGTATCCATGCTTGCATTTTTAATTTCACAGCCTGCGCTGTCAGCCTGCGCCTATAGCGGATGTTATCGTGATCCGTCTAAATGATTTAATTCCCTTGATATCTTCGTTTCCTTTTAGATTAAATTGATTTTACTCTGCTGCCAGGTGTCCAGATATTGTTTATTTATGTTAGTCTTTCCAATGGTCTTAACGATGTTGCCTTACTTCTTGGATCAAGTCCGTTAATTAGCTTGATTGAAATTCGGTCCCTTCCTAGGGTTGTACATACAGGAATATTTGTCCCCGCTTTCTTTCAGTTAAGATTGGTCAGTTCTAATCTTCGTTATTCTTTCGGATACTGCTTCTGCATTTGGGGAGGTTACCCCATCATCGCGCTTAAATGATTCGGATTTAACTGATGCAATGTATCTTATAGCCTCGTCCCTCTCTGGACATTTTTCCTCGGCGCCCTGAATCTTTCCCTGCTCTGATTATTTTTACCCAGCCAGCTTATGTGGCTCTAGAATTTCTTTGTCCATGTTTTAGAAGAGTCGCGTACCTCAGTCATCCATCGATCGGTGTGCTCTTTTATTTTACCCTTCACGAGGAGCTCTACTTCCCGTTTGTTTTGCCAATGAGATTCCTATTTTTGTCTATTTGTCTTTAGAAAGCTGCGCCCTCTTTGCGTCTCTGCTTTCTTTAGAAGCCATCCGTCCTGTTTAAATTTAATATTTCACCAACTGCGAAGCTTCCTCTTATTTTTCCAGCAATTTGGTAACTTTTTTGTTCATGACCCTTTTGCCAAGCAATTCACCCCAGAAGAGCCGAGCACCAGACCGGGAGAAATCTTGTACCCATCGGAAACCAGTGGGTACCCGGCAGTACCAGGGATCGAACCTGGTACCTGCTGAATGCGAAGCAGATGCTCTACCACAAGTTACATGAGTTATGATAATTTATTATAATCTTACTCTTCCATAGGATGTATTTCAGTCGTTTCCTCCATGCGGGATTATATTAGCGCTTGTTGTTTTTCGGTTAAATTTTAATTTGCTTTTGGTGCTTCCTAATTTTTCATTATGATCAGGTGTCCCATCTGCACCCTAATACTTCTCACTTCCCGGGCAGTTTCCAAACTGTACGCGCCTTCCTCACCTGTTTCCATTTTCGCGAACTTATTGTAGTTTCCTTGTGATATCAGGAAGGCATGAATGATATTTCGCCTATTCCGGCATTCCCACGTGATCTGTTATTACCATTTCGTTTGTGTATTCACAATAACTAGGTAAATTAAGCTTCTCACAGAGTTCCAGCATTAATTTCCGTTTGGTCTCGGTGTGTCTATCTAGATCATCGATAAGTCCATTGATATCATCCAATAGGTTTATCTGCCCCCTTTCCACATGGATGGATGGATGGAATATGACGCCTTTGAAACGGGGTGGTAGCAGTTGCTATCATGCTCATTTTCTCCCTATATCTTAAAAGTTGTTTTAGATTGGTTAACTATACCATCATTCTATTTATTAAATTTTTGTTTCTACATTACTAACATTGTGTCACTTTTCTGCTTTTAAGCCACAATCTTACAGTCGTTTTTTGCTAGCTTATACCGCCGGTTTATTCTCCCGGCCACTGGTATCTCTAAACCCCAGAGCGTCAGGAACAGTGACTGCGCCTGCATCGACTTCCGGATAGTTACTATTACATTCGAGTATAATATGGTCAATTGTTTCACTGGAGTTACCACATACAGCACACGGGTCAGCTTTATTGTTAAATTTCTTTTTGTAGCTGCGTGTTCTAAGGCACCCTGATCTAGCTTCAAAAAGTAGGGCATTGCCTCTTGAGTCATCAAAGATAGCTTCCTTTCTGATCTGCCTTTTCCACTTTCGGTATAATTCCACACTCTATTTTTTTTTTTTCAACGAATTTATCTAATTTTTACCTTTGTGTGTTTCACCTGTTGCTTAACGCTCTTTATTTTTTCGTCCTTGTGACCAACATACTTACTGGTTATTTCCCTAGTTCGTTTTCTCCATTGTGAGTCAACGCTTTTTAAGTATAGGTATTTAAATACTTTAGCTCCCATCTCTCACTGTCCAATTTCCTCCACATTTGGGGGGCAGTGGCGCTACCTAGTGAGAGTAAGTCAAAGCGCTGCAAATAGGAGTGGAGAAATATTTTCCCCTGCTATTATGACCAGTGGTGGTGAGTGCATTACCAGCTGCTTATTTCAGGGGTGAAAGCTGTGAAATAGAGGACAATGTTCAAAACAAAAAAAGCCTTTTCTTGCTGTGCAGTCACGCTTAACAGTTCGAAACTAGCTTTAGCAGGGTATACAGACCTAAAAAAAAAAGAGCAGTTGCTAACTATGGGCAGTTGTACGCGGCGTGCATATTACTCGGCCAAAACGTAAACGAAATCAGTTTTTCATATGCGACTATACCAATTTAGCGAGACAAATCTAAATTCTCGAGATTATAGTTTTTGCGATTGTTACTTAGAATTTAGGTATCCAGAAAAGCTTTGGCAGCGGACTACTTTCTGCCACGGATGAAATGAGTGTCGTGGTTACCGTAGACTTGAGTTGTATCCTACTGTTATCTCGAAAAAGGGATCTAATGGCCGCTTATACTAGGAGGTGTAAGTGAGAGTATGTGAAATGAAATTGAATACAGATGTTCAAGCGAGACATCGCCCCGAATAATGCGGCGGCGATGGTGCGTTTGGTCTGAAGCGGGTGAGCAGAGTGCCGCCATGTTGGTTCGCTAAATCTCCAAAAACCTTAAAACAGATCCCCTGAAGTTCTCGCACCGCTGTAATTGCCGAGTATGAGCAGATCTCGTCAACTTAGCCCGGTAAACGGCAACGTTCACAGTAACGGTATGCTATAATGCTAAGCAAAGCATATATATACGGCTCGCTCCGCCGAAAAACCGGCGTCGTCGTCGTAACCCAAAGTGAGAAAAACGGTCTCGGAGAAAATACGCAGTAATTTCTTATCAAAATTGTGACGCAACCGAACAATGTGCAGCACTCAGCATGGTCTCATACCATTTCGCGCTGTATTTAGCCTTAATCTTTCGGTAAAGTTGGAAGCCAGTTTGCGATAACAATTCCAACCGACGACATATGCTCCACTGACAAGTGCAAGTGTCCACTGAGAAGTTAGATATTTCTCTTTGCTTTTTCCAAATACCAAAGCAACAGAAAAATATAAAAGCGTTCAAGGTATGAAAAGACGTAATGAAAGGGCTTCCTCCATGACGTGCATTCTAATCTGTGACTACAACCTAACGGAAAACACAAACACACAAGCAAGAGAATAGGACACGAGATTGACTAACAATCGATCTTTAATAAGTTCGAAGATCAGTTGTTATTCCGCCTGGTGTCCTGTTCTCTTCCTTGCGTGGGTATTTTCGGTTAAGCTATAGTTGCACCTTTGACATGCACCAACTAGCTCAGATCCAGATCATGCTAATCTCGACCTAAGTTCACAGATTGACGCTGCATTTGACAAGGTACCCCTCAGGCGTTTACTGCTAAAACTATTTCTACTAAAACTACACCTGAAGTCTTAACGTGGACCGAAGAATTCCTCACCAATCACTTCCAATTCGTCTTTCTTAATCCCCAGCATAGTTCCATCCCTCTCCCGGTTACCTCAGGCGTTCCTTATCACTCTGCACTAGCTCTCCTCTTGTTCTTAGTCTATATAAATGACACCCTCGGCACTAGCTTCTAATATGTGACTTTTTAGGACGATTGCGTCATTTGTCGCACAATTACTAGCACTTCTAATCAAACGCTGATTCAGAATTATCTTAACCGCGTGTATGCCTGGTGTGATGACTGGCTTACATCCCTAAATCCCGTCAAGCGCAAACTCATTTCCTTTCATTGCCGACGTAACCCATACTACTTCCCGAGCTGAGTTGCTAACATCCACCTAGAATATGTGGTCATACAAGTACTCAGGCGTCACAAATTTATTTATTTATTTAATTTTGTAACCTCGAGCACCCCTGAAAGGACATACATGAAGGGTGGGCATTCACAACTAAACAACAAAACATGGCTCATATTCTGCACAAAAATCGAAATTTGGCATAGGTACGAAGCTATAACAATTATAAAAGCGATAACCGAAAAAAAAAATATAAACAGGCGACGAAGAGTCGATGGAAACCTAGGTCACGCACTGGAAAAGAAGGAAAAACTGGAAAGTAAAAGCTAAGTACAATAGAACAAATTGCCGCAGATAGATACCAAAAACTAATGAGCATAAATAGATTTTAGATTGCCTGAATTTGGTCAAATATTCAATGGTTACAGCAGTTTGGGGAAGGTCGTTCCAATCGTTTGCTGTCTGTGGAAAGAAAGACCCGCAAATGTTTCTGTTTTTGGACAAGGGTATGGCACCTGTTGACTGTTTTTGTGAAGAGCTGAAAATGGAGTGTTTCTTGATGCAGGTGCTTGATTGGACTGAATAGTAGAATTAATGAAAAATAGCTGAACTGGCTAAAATTTCGGAAAATAGGGATAAGCCGGCATGATTCTCCAATTTAATTCGGCACGGATCTTTAATTATGCCAGGATCTCTCCTGGTGCACACACGTAACCAACATCGTCACATCGGCTGACCAATCATTGGGATTTTTGAAGCGTCGTCTACGACATGCAGTTCAGAATGTTAAAAGGGTCATGCCAATATATTACACTTTTGTAGCCTGGCAGATAATGCTGGACCTTATTATTTTATTTTCGAAACGTGAGCACCCGAGACGCATTTTTTTTTTTTTTATTTCGAATTAAGTAGCTGAAGCCGAGGCCGCAAAGCTCCTCCCACCGACAGCGATCGCCAAATTAAAACACTTGCCGATGTCACAGACCGACGCCAGCCACCACGTCGTTTGCTGCTGTGCCGACGACGACGAGCTGCCGATACACTGTTCGCGCTTGCTCAAAGGACAGCATGACTCCTAATGGGTGCACTAAGCATGTTTCAGAAAACAGAACGCAGATTGTAGTGGAGCGATGTCGCTATGTTGTTCAGAAATAGTTGACATGCATGGAGTGATTCCTATATCTATATTTTGAAGTAAGTTTTCTTAATAGGTATAGTTTGGAGCGCATATGATTGGACGAGACAGTACAATGTAACTTTATAACAATACGGAAGACACACAGTAAACTGTGCGGTTGCATACACAAACTGGGAGATGGCTTCCTTCAGGTATTTAGTGAGAGCCACACCTTGATATATTTCGAAACAAACACCGTAACAACGGTAAAGTTTTGATAATAGACCCTCTGTGTGCCCTTGTACCTAAATAATTTAATTTGCTTATTTTATTTCGAGATAAAACGTTTGTAGACGAGGTGATGAATTGGGCGTTAGAGAAGCATTTTTCACAAATTCGGATCAAGGAAATATTTTTACTGCCACCTATATTTGTCCTGCAGTTGCAGCGGTGGCGTAGCGGTAGAACATCCGCCTCGCATGCAAGAGGACCGGGGTTCAAATCCCGGTGCCGCGCAATTCTCCACCGGATTAAAAAAAAAAAAAATCCGCGTGCCGATGGAATTGCATAAACAGGTTTGGGGTGCGTCCTGATGCCGGTGAACACCTCCGGCAACGCACTCCCTCACCAGAACAGGAGTTGGCCACCCTGGTGCAGTAATTGGCCGTAACCTCTCATGATAAGCTCCACAAAACCCCGGCCCTCAGTCACCAGCGGCTGCGGAACAACTGACCACGGCGGCGGTCAGACCTGTGACGCAGCAGGGGGTGCTAAGAATGCCTGGCTCCGCTGGACAGTCCGCCATCGGAAACTGACCCTGGCCACGTTTAATGCTAGAACCCTAGCTAGTGAAGCTAGTTTAGCAGTCCTCATACAGGAACTAGAAGGTATGAAATGGGATGTCATAGGGCTTAGTGAGGATAGGAGGCCGAATGAAGCATATACTGTACTGAAGGATGGGCATGTACTGTGTTATTGAGGTTTACCGGAGAGGCGAGAACTAGGAGTAGGTTTCCTTGTCAATAAGTATATAGCGGGTAATATCGATTAATTCTATAGTATTGATGAGAGGGCTTCAGGCATCATAATTAGGCTTCATCATCATCCTCATCAGCCTGATTATACCCACTGCAGAGCGAAGGCCTCTCCCATATTTCTCCATTTAACCCGGTTCTGTGCTAGCTGCATCCACTTGACCCCTGCGAACTTCTTAATCTGATCTGCTCACCTAACTTTCTGCCGCCCCCTGCTATGCTTTCCTTCCCTTGGAATCCAGTTTGTTACCCTCAGCGACCATCGGTTATCCTCTCTTCGCACTAGATGTCCTGCCCATGCCCATTTCTTCTTCTTAATTTCCACTAGAATGTCGGTAACTTGAGTTATTTATCTGACCCACTCTGCACGCTTTCTATCTCTTAATGTTACCCCTACCATTTTTCGTTCCATAGCCCTCTGGGTTGTCCTCAACTTAAGTAGAACTCTCTTGGTTAGCCTCCACGTTTCAGCCCCATAGGTGAGTACAGGCAAGATGCAACTGTTGTATACTTTCCTCTTGAGCGATACCGGTAAGCTGCTAGTCATAATCTGCGAGTACTTGCCAAATGCGCTCCATCCCAATCTTATTCTTCTTGTTATTTCCTTTTCATGGTCCGGATCTGCGGTTACTACCTGTCCTAAGTAGACATATTCGCCTACTACTTCCAGTATTTCGCTACCTAATGTAAACTGGAAAATGGGAATTAGGCTTAATAAGCGGTATAAACTGAAGGTTGTACAGGCCTATGCACCTATATGTAGTTATGATGACCAGGCAGTTGAAAGCTTCTACGGAGATGTAGAATCGGCAATGCGAAAAGTACAGACGCAGTATACTGTACTATGGGCGACTTCAATGCCAAGTTAGGGAAAAAGCAGGCAGGAGACAAGGCAGTAGGTGACTATGGCATTGGTTCTAGGAATAGCAGGGGGGAGTTACTAGTTGAGTTTGCAGAGCGCAATAACTTACGAATCATGAATACCTTCTTCAGCAAACGGAAGAACCGGAAATGGACATGGAAAAGTCCGAACGGGGAGACTAAAAATGTAATCGACTTCATAATGTGTTCAACCCCCGCCATTATGCAAGATGTAGAGGTAATCAGGAAAGCGGGATGCAGTGACCACAGGATGGTGAGGTCCCGAATTAGCCTAAATCTGAAGAAGGAACGCAACCGATTAGTAAGAAAGAAACCCATCAACGAATTAGCGGTGAAGGGGAGGGCAGAAGAGTTCAGGATCTCGCTACAGAATAGGTATTCAGCTCCAACCGAGGATGGCGACATTACCCTAGAAGAAAGGAATAATAATTTCAGAGATATCATTACTGAGTGCGCGGTTGAAGTAGGCGGTAGGATAGTTAGAGAGGATACCGGTAAGCTGTCTAAGAAGACGAAAGATTTGATTAAGAAACGCCAGAGTATGAAAGCTTCCAATCAAACAGAACGGATCGAATTGGCCGACATATCAAAGCTAATCAATAAGCGCAAGGTGGCTGATATAAGGAAGTATAACATGGAGAAAATTGAGCATGCTGTAAAGAACGGGGGAAGCCTTAAAGCGGTAAAGAAGAAATTGGGCATAGGCAAAAACCAGATGTATGCGATAAGGGACTTGGCGGGCAACGTCATCACGAATATGGATAAGATAGTAAGAGTAGCCGAGGAGTTCTATTCAAATCTCTACAGTAGCCAAAGTAGCCAGGACCGTAATGAGAGTGGCGGTAGAGAAAAACAGTCAGACGTTCCACCAGTGACGAAGGACGAGGTCAAGAAAGCATTAGAAACTATGAAAAGGGGGAAATCAGCTGGAGAGGATCAGATAACTACAGATTTGCTGAAGGACGGGGGGGGGGGGGGGGGATATCGTGCTTGAAAAACTGGCCAGCCTGTATACGCAGTGCCTGGTGTCATCGACGGTACCAGAACCATGGAAGAATGCAAACATTATCCTCATTCATAAGAATGGGGACTATAAGGACCTTAAAAATTACAGACCAATCAGCTGTCTGTTACGCATAAGGTATTTACTAAGGTAATCACTAATATAATCAGGACAACCTTAGACTTCAATCAAGCAAAGGATCAAGCAGGGTTTCGGAAACGGTACTCTACTATCGATCATATCCATACCATCAATCAGGTGATAGAAAAATGCTCGGAATATAACCAGCCCTTATACATAGCATTCATTGATTACGAAAAAGCATTTGACTCAGTTGTAACATCGGCGGTGATGCAGGCATTGCGAAATCAGAGGGTAGACGAGCCATACGTGAAAGTGCTGGAAGATATATATAGCGGCTGCACAGCAACCATAGTTCTGCATAAAGAAAGTAACAAAATTCCCATAAAGAAAGGTGTTAGGCAAGGAGACACAATCTCCCCAGTTCTATTCATAGCTTGCTTAGAGGAAGTATTCAGAGACTTGGAATGGGTGCAGTTAGGAATAAGGGTAGATGGAGAATACCTCAGTAATCTGCGATTTGCTGATGGCATTGCCTTGCTAAGCAACTCGGGAGATGAACTGCAAATAATGATTGATGACCTACACAGGAAAAGTAGAAAGGTATAGGCTTGATAATCAATATGCAGAAGACTAAGATAATGTTCAACAGTCTCGGGAAGGAACAGCAGTTTACATTAGGTAGCGAAGTACTGGAAGTAGTAGGCGAATATGTCTACTTAGGACAGGTAGTAACCGCAGATCCGGACCATGAAAAGGAAATAACAAGAAGAATAAGATTGGGATGGAGCGCATTTGGCAAGCACTCGCAGATTATGTCTAGCAGCTTACCGGTATCGCTAAAGAGGAAAGTATATAACAATTGCACCTTACCTGTACTCACCTATGGCGCTGAAACGTGGAGGCTAACCAAGAGAGTTCTACTTAAGTTGAGGACAACCCAGAGGGCTATGGAACGAAAAATGGTAGGGATAACATTAAGAGATAAGAAGCGTGCAGAGTGGGTCAGACAAATAACTCAAGTTACCGACATTCTAGTGGAAATTAGGAAGACGAAATGGACATGGGCAGGACATGTAGTGCGAAGAGAGGATAACCGATGGTCGCTTAGGGTAACAAACTGGATTCCAAGGGAAGGAAAGCGTAGCAGGGGGCGGCAGAAAGTTAGGTGGGCGGATGACGTTAAGAAGTTCGCAGGGGTCAAGTGGATGCAGCTAGTACAGAACCGGGTTAATTGGAGAAATATGGGAGAGGCCTTCGCCCTGCAGTGGGTATAGTCAGGCTGATGATGATGATGGTGATATTTGTCTTGTTGGTGATGTTGCGCTATTTCCATTGTGTATGTGTACATCGTTCTCGGTTTCTCGTAGGTTGTGTATGTGTATTCTTGTTTTTTTTCTGTTTTTTTGTTTGTTTTTTTCGTGGTCAGAAGATGCTGGCGTGTACCTGTTCCGAGGGGTGGTTCCATTCTATTATGTGCTGTAGCTTTTTTTGTGCGCGCATGTCGCACTGCGTTGTTTTACCACAGACTTTTTTACACTTTGGTGCTGCCGCCTGAGAGAACCATACTGACTTAAACCTATCTATGCTGTCATAATGATAAGATACGAAAATGGCAGCTGCTTGCTCTCTTCATTTTCGTTGAGCTACTACATTGTATTCAGCCTGCCTGAAAGAAATTTGTGTCAGGGATCATTTTTTTACCGTCAGCGAGAGTAACGAGAGTTTTATGGGGCTACGATTTTTTCTGCTTCTGGTTGAAAAACTGGCATGGCACCATTTCTTTCTTCGGCAGCCATGTGAAGTGCCCGTGTGGGCAAAGACCTCTTAACTTCTAAGATAGGGTAACCACTGATAGTCTGCAAATTCCGCACATGCACTAGCTGGAACCATAGCTGCCGAAATACTGATCACATCTGTTGCGTCATACGTGTGGAAAGAAAGAAATGATTAGGCCATATATATCTCTAGATGACAATTCAGTGTGTCGAACCGGAATCAGAACCGAGCCGAAATCCGGAACCGAACCCTAATTTTCGCCCGAAACCGGAACCGAGCTGAACCCGAAATTTTTTCCGCCATCTTGGAACTGAACCCGAACCGGAACAAAAAGTAGGAACCATTCCGAACCGGTTCGCGGTATGGTTCCCAGTCACTTTTGGCGGCAACATACCATTTTTTTTCTTTTATCGCTGATTGTAAAACACCTTCTCATTTATTTCCAAAGCGACAGTGCACTCCGCAAACATCACAACCGTATTGAAGAATTGGCCCTTGGAAAGATAACAAAAACAAAGGAAATTATATTGCCACATCCATAGCACCAATCTGATGTCGGGCTATCGCTTCATCTCAAAATTTGGTGGCCGCTACGCTGCGTAACGGCGCAATGGCTTATGTAGAAGATTGCTCCATTCGAGAGCCTTCATATCTAGTGAAATAATAGCCTATGATTAGTAATTTGAGTTACACGTTTAGATAAATAAACATATAACCACGTGCGACTAAAAAACGAAATGAATCTTAAATAATGTCGAAATCATTTTATTTTCCTCTCTTTCGACGACGTCGCAATGAGCCACATGGCACGTGCATAGCCGTATGCGATACGACGCCAGCAGATGCAACGGGGTTGACCGAGACTTCAGAATTACAAGCCGACGCTGATTATAAGATGGCCGCCTTGAGCAGCAATTTACAGGTTTGTTCTTGAGTTGTATCTAAACTTAGCATAAATATGAGGGTGCTGTGCAATGGTCAGTGCACGTTAAAGATCCCTAGGTGGTCTAATTTACTCCACAGCCCTGCACTGCGGCTTCTTTTTCTCTCTTTCGACTTTACTCTCATCTTCCTCCTTTCCCGCAAGGCAGTTCAGGTGTCCACAGAACAAGTGTGACATACTGCTCCTTTCCTTTCCTATGAACCAAATACATTATTATTATTATTATTATTATTATTATTATTATTATTATTATTATTATTATTATTATTATTATTATTATTATTATTATTATTATTATTATTATTATTATTATTATTATTATTATTATTATTATTAGCGCTATCTGCTTGTTTTATTTCCCTTGACAAGTTAAACTATGCCAGGAGTGAAGCTCCGGTGTCCAAATGTTAAGACTGGGTTGAGCAAAAAACTTAGTGGAATTACTGGTAGGAGTATTAATTCACAAGCGCTATTTGCTGTGCCATTTTTTTAGCATACATATATGGTGTGCAAAAAAGAACGCGTTTCATCGCTTTATCCACCATCACTGATGAGAATACCTAAGGCGGGATGATATTTTTGCAAGACCTGGGCGCGCCATCACCTGACACAAAAGGGACCTAGGGTCTACGTCAACCCTGCGTGTCCTGTCGATGTTTTTTTTTTCTTTTTTTTTTGTTTCCATTCTACTGGAGGGAGTGAGAGGATGGCTGCACCTAAGACGGGATGATATTTTTGCAGATCCTGGGTACGCGATCACGTTACACAAAAGTAACTTAGGGTCTACGTCACTCCTACGTGTCCTGTTGGTGTTTTCTTTTTTTTCTTTTTTTTTTTTTGGGGGGGGGGGAGGGTTATTCTACTGGAGGGAGGGAGAGGGCGTCTGCAAGATGTCTGGGAAGTCCAATGGGCGGAAAGGACGAAAGGAGGTGCTTGACCGTCGGAGCGCGGCTTCTAGCTGGAGAAGGGGAAGCGTCTAGCCGCTCTGCGAGCAAAGCACACAGTGCACGCACATTTTCTTTCTTTTTTTTTTGTTAGCAGTGCGGAAAGAATGAAAGGGGCAGACAGGCTAGCCAACGTACATACAACGCGGTTTCAAACCAATAACGGCTTGGAGCTGCCCTCGACAAAGCACAGTGCAGTATACACGCTTGCTTTCTTATTATTAATATTTTTTTTTTCTATCAGTGAGGTATGGCCTGAGCGGCAGGAGCGTTAAAGATATTATTGCTTCTGTGCGCGCCGCGTTAATCACAGGGCTCAATAGGATGCTTTTGTACCTTAAGTTACGCCCGTTATGGGAAATAATTATAGTGACGGAAAATTGTCTGTCCATAAGCTAAGAAACATCTTATATAATTTTACAGCTTAATTCCAAACGTCAGCGTTCACACGCCCTTAGATGATACTCTCAATATAGAAAGTTATTTTTTTTTTTTCGCTACTACAAAACCGCATGCGTGTGGGCGCACATGCGTGCAAATAACTCATGCGCAGGTACTCAATATATTTGCGGCTGCCCATACGATGAGGAATGCAAACGATTCATTACGATGAGAAATGCAAACGCACTATCCCTACAGAGAGCTGTGAAGAAGCATACTCGCGACATCAAGTCCCTGCATCGCTTCGAATACCAGCCGCCCCAACCAACCACCGGAAGAAAAAGAACGAAAGCAAAAGATGGCAAACGCAAAGAATCGACGCTCACTCTTCACTCCCCCGCATTGCGCCTTGTAACCGAGGAGCGCGCCTCTCTCAAGGAAACAAAAAAAAATGGAAAAAAAAAAAAACTTCATGAGATACGTGTGCGTGACGTGACATATAGGCTGCGTCACCCATGTGTCGCGCAATTCCGCACCGAGGACCTGGAAAAATATTCTACACTTAAACAGCAAGGAAATGTGGTACTGAAAGCGAGAAGTGCACTGTTGAGAGAAATATAATGTAACTCATGAGCAACTTGGTCTACGGGTTGCGCGGTGGCGAGGGAGGTCTGGATAAAACCTTGAAAAGCAGGGAGATGGACGAGGTCAAACGAAGCGAAGGAACGTGCGACTAGGCCCTAAGGCAAAAAACAAACAAACAAACAAAAAACACTCACAGACGAGGGAATAGTAGTAATTGTGAAATCGGTGAACTGTAGCGTGAGATCCTTGATGTCACAATACGTCAACCACCCAGGAAAGGTGCCGGGCAAAACTGCATTTGGCACCACATGGAAATGGTTTCATAGGATCACCGGCGGCAATCAAGTACCGCTACAGGAGGCAGCATAATCTCTCCCCTAAGAGCTTACAAGCTTACAACCTTACAACCGCGCGTATGGTGCCCGTCCCGAAAAGTGGTGACCCACTTCTTTTGTCTAACTACCTTCCAATATCTATATTATGTTCTTCTTGTAAATTTATGGAAGACATCATAGCTAATCTCATTTCAAAGTTTCTTCAAGATAACAACATTTTGTCGCAACACCAGCACGGCTTCAGGAAAGGGTTTTCTAGCTAGATAGATGTATTTATTGAAAGGAAAAGGCAGAAAGGTTGGCCGGAATAATTCAAATCTGGCTTGCTGGGGAAGGGGAAGGAGAGAAGAAAGAAGGTCATGATGGGTGACGATGTGGGAGAAGGCATATGAAATACATATACAGACACAGTAGCTTGTTTTACAAGCGCGAGTCAAGTCCGCTGGCACACAAAAAACGGCAAAGAGCACGCACTGCCTGGAAACGCACTGCCCTTTGTCCTGCCAGGCGCCCAGCAGCAGTTCCTCCGACAGAGGCTTCTTGTCTAAACGCCTCAAGGAAGCGGCTAGCACACTTCTTTCGCGCGCATACGCTGGGTACACCAATAATATATGGTCCACAGTCTCTGGGATGCCACAAGTTGAACATTCCGGCGAGTCCATCTGTCCAATTAAATGTAAGTACTTGTGCGTGAAAGCCACGCTTAAACGAAGTCTATGTAGTAAGCATGCCTGATGACGCGGAATATCACGCGGAACATAAAATTTTAATGTTTGATCGAGCCTTCTTAGACGAATGTGTCGGGCATCTGGCTGGGCCCAGTAAGCTGCTGTAGCATTATTCATACAACTCGTAAGAAGGCACGTCGTGTCACCTCTTGAAAACGGCACAGCTGTTTGGAGGCCATTGATGAGTGCGCTTTTCGCTTCAACATCGGCCTGTTCATCCATGGAGCCCGCAGTGGGCAGGGATCCATTGAAACATTATCCTTTGGCCCTGCAGCTGGGCAGATGTGAGGAGCTCCATAATGTTTAGTGCTAGGGACTCAATTACACAGTTAGTCACCTTATTTCACTTTCTTGCTTCCGTAGTAGATAGGACCGGCCAAGTAGACTTAATTTTCTTAGATTACAGCAAGGCGTTCGACTTAGTGCCGCATAACAAACTAATCGAGAAACTTCAAATGATATTATTGCCCGATTTTCTTATTGCCTGGGTATCGATGTATTTAATGCAACGCAAGCAGTATGATACAATTAACGGAGAAGATTCGTATGCTCTTCCGGTCACATCTGGTGTCCCTCAGGGCAGTGTGCTTGGACCGCTGCTATTTTTGTTTTATTGTAACGATATTGTTGATGTGGTTAATGAACCTGTGCAGATCCGTATGTAAGTAAATTACTGCATTATTTTTAGTGAGATCCGGTCAGCTGACGATCAGGCAATTCTAAACACGACCCTTAACAATATTCTCACATGGTGTTGTAGATGGCGCATGAAACCAAACTCTGAAAAGACCGTCTTGCTACGTGTTACAAGAAAACTTCATCCATTAAAATGCTCTTCCTTTCTGGGTTCAGGTCCAATTGCTGAAGTTAGCGAATACAAATATCTTGGTGTGACATTAACAAGCAACTTAAGCTGGAACACGCACATCTCCAACACTTGCTCGTCAGCATTCGAAAACTTTGCTTGTTGCGCCATAAACTAAAGGATGCACCCCTCAAGTTTAAAGGTTAGCATACGAAACCTTTATAAGGAGTAAATTAGAGTATGCCTGTATTTTATGGGAACCCTATCACCAACATAAACGCACCAAAGAAAAGCTGTCCGATTCATGTTCTCACAGTACAGTCGAACTGTCTCTGTCTCTGCACTAATGGAATCGAATTCAATACCTACCCTTCAGTCCCGGTGAAAGTTTCTTCGATTAAAATTTTTAGTTTTATTATTTAATCATAAACTTGGAATAAATCCTTCACTGTACCTAATACTATCAAACACCAGACAAACCCGACACTCCCACACTCTTTCTATGACCCCTTACTTTGCCAAGTCTAGCTTATTTCAACACTCTTTCTTTCCCCAGACCATTAATGATTGGAACAGCTTGCCAGCCTCCTGCCTACAGTCTCTTGACCTTATAAATGACCATGTTTAGCATAATTTCATGCTTTGTTATTATTATTTTTCATTTCCTGCTCTTTGTGCTCTGTTTTGTTAGCATTTTGATATTACTGATCACTGTAATAGTTTGTTTTTAATCCACTCCTGCTTAGGCCTCATGGCCTGCAGTATGTAATAAATAAATAATAAATAAAAAGCGTTTCTTAAGGAAAGAGAAGTCTACCTGCAAGAAATCGGAGACACCATCAGTTCTGTCAAAATTGAAAAAGTACAGAACCTGCTCTACGCTTTGTGAAAAGGTGCCCAAAATAAGCAAACAGAAGAGTGTTTTGAAATTTTGGGAGGAGGAGAAGTTAGGTGTTGAGATCTGTATTCACTAGCTACAATGCCTCTTGCTGTGAAATTACACAAGTATCTATACACAACATATCTACACAAGGAAGGCTGGGAAATAAAAAATTGGCAGCATTTACTGAGCCCATAATGGAATATATGCGAGCAGCCATGATGTCATGCCATACATGTTGTAAATTATGCGACTAAACATGCCAGTCTAGCCTCCAAGCTGTTCTAGAAGAATGGAAGCAGCGCGCCTATCCAAGCAACCATAACGCCCAACTAGACGGTGGTTGCATAGTGCAGCGGCTACAGGATCGAGTCATTTAATTAATCCGCTTCTCCGGCAAATCCGATAATGGCTCTAGCCGCAGTACTTGACGATGGGGACTTTTGTCAGCACCAACACACGGGTGGTTTGCATTTCACGTTTATAGAAACGTGAAATGCAAAGGCGTCTGCGTACTGTGTGATATATGGTCAGGCTTATGGTATATGCAATTTATCTTTAGTCTTAGAGGATGTACTTGGTTCGACCTTGATCTGATTTCAAAGTCATTTAGTGGCAGCCGTACTAAACATTTTTGTACACGCAGTAGCAAAGGTTTTACTCTAAAATAAAATTCATGTGAAATTATGTGTGCCTGAAAAGCATAGCAGGAAACATTGTTTTCTTTTAACTTTCTTTCGGCGCGTAGCTGCTTTAGATGGTTAAATGGCAATGAAAATAATTATTTTTTCCACATCCTGCTCTAATTGTCGGTCACTCATTATAAACATTTTGCTGAGGTCTGTACATCCAGTGAAGCCCGTCATATCTGACGACAAAAACTATAGACGAACTGCTATGTGAATTTTCAGCTTTTATTATGTACTAGAACAGAAAAAAAAATAGTATTTAAAAAAGTGGAGTAAGAAAAACACACCCGAAATTGTTTTTATTTTTCTTCTGAATCCGTCAGGTTCGAACCGGTTTGAACCGGAACAAAATGTTTCTCCGGATCCGAAACTGATCCCGAACTCGTAACGTGTGAACCCGAACTCGAACCGAACCCGAAAAAATTCCAGTTCGACACCGCTGGGTGGCATTGCCCAGAGAGGCTGAGGTGAAGCGGCGAAACGAAGGAGGAATCAGGAGATGCATATGCGGAAACTTGACCACTGCCCGCACCGGTCGCCACTTGCTAACTATACCACCCCAGCGCAAGCACGAACGTACTCATTAGCATGCACCGAAGTGCCGGTTCCTTCAAGCTCCGCCGGCAGCCGGTTTCACCGCGCGGCAGTGTCAGAGCGCTGTTTTACATGATGCACTTCACGCTCGTACCAGAAAATACAAAACAACCGTGTTGTTAGAACAACAACACAACGCCTGCACAAATACCGAGCTTTTGGCAACGCCGCCTACCGCGGGCACGACAGACGACGAACTGCGAAAGAGGCGGCGAGACTCCCGTGGATGTAAACCCTCTCCCCGTGTTTTCTAATTGTAGCTGAAAGCCCTTATGGTACATCGATCATGGTATCCAGCATTATGCAGCCGACCTAAACAAAATTTAACACCTATTACAGCGTGTACGAACATGGAAATTTGGATCAGCAAGACCATTGCAAGGCCGCGCCAGCAGCGCCGCAGCATGCAGCAACGCAGCATGCGCGATGCAGCTGCAGCTGTTTACATGTATTATTTCGTA
Source organism: Amblyomma maculatum (assembly GCF_055883805.1). Taxonomy (NCBI): domain Eukaryota; kingdom Metazoa; phylum Arthropoda; class Arachnida; order Ixodida; family Ixodidae; genus Amblyomma; species Amblyomma maculatum. The sequence continues at coordinate 57,634,084 of NC_139344.1, forward strand.
TTTTTCTACATTATTGCCCATTGTTCGCAATTTTGTATGAGCGCGAGTCGTACCTGAACGTGGCGCCTATGTGCTGCTATTAAAGTTTGGTTTGTAGGATTGTATTTGAGTTCAACGAGTACGTGGGATTCGGCAGTGTTGAACATTCTGACACACCCGGTGCTTTATAATATATGCGTGCCCCTGTCTTCAACTGTTGCTTGAAGTTCCTTACTTTGTAACGCATGAATCCCTTCACCACCGGTTTTCAGCGGCGACTGCACCTACCGCTGAACTATTACTGGGTTTCGATGCAACCCACCAAGGCAAAACGTAAATCAAGCAATCGCTTTCCTTGGCGTTAGACTTTGTTTCCTTAGTAGTGTCTCTCTCAGCAGTGTGTGTAGATCACAAGTATGCACTACGAGGCGTATTGTTCATTGTTGTTCTGGCTGTCCCAAAAGAAAGGGCAGCTAGGGAGAGACGCACGTCTAGTGTCGCGTTGCGTTTGTGCGTGCGTGTCGCGTTGCGCTGCCACTGCCTCTCATAATCTCAATTCTATTTAAACGGAGCGAACACTGATAACACTGATGTGCATAACAACCTCTCGTGGTCCAATAGTAACCTTATCTCACAAAGGTTTGTTTAATATACAGGCTAATTTCTTTAGCGGGTGCAAGTTCAAAAAAAAAATGCCACGGACTTCATATTTATTTTAGTGATTTGGCTACGTCGGGCTAGAGCGTAGGGAGCCTGATTTATTTCGCCATTGAACTGAATACGTGTTTTTTTTTAATTTAGGGGTTATGTTGTATTTGCAGAACTGGAGGTAGTCCTCAAATAGATTGAAGAGAAAAGGGATTTTTTTTTAATTTTTAGCACGCTTTAGAAGGCCCGCAGTTCTCACTATGGGAACGTAACGCAAAGAAGACAAGGCACAAGAAAAGGGAAACACCTTGTCTTCTTTGCGCTACGGTCCAATAATGCAAACGCACCAATTTGCCAAATTTAGAATTCTTGTCCACAGTTGCCACCCCGATAGGCGACTTCACACTGTAACACGGTGCGTGCGGGTGCGTGACGTAGATCTCTCCACCCAGAGATTTCGTCACTCTGCTGGCACCAACTGAGTCGCAAACGGGCGCGCGGAGGAGTTTCTCTTCGACCGCGGCCTCGCTGATGGCCGTCATGTGGTACCCAAAGCGCGCAGTCATCGCTCTCGCGAGTGGCCTCAAAGCGCCGAGGCGGAGCGACTATGCAGGATGCGCTCCCTGTCGCTGTGTAACGGTATCCGCGACCCCTTCCCCAGCAAGCTGAGCACCAGGTCGGGAGAACTCTTGTAATCAATGAAACCAGTGGGTAACCGGCGGCATCATGGATCGAACTTATTACCTCCCGAATGAGAGGAGGATGCTTCACCCCAAGGCCATCGCGTCGGTATTTTTATTTTTTATCAAGCCATGGACCCTGGCTTGTACCTATTTTGAAAAAAACCGGTAGGTGTTCAAGTCGAACCCATCACCTACAGAAACCAAAGCGGTTGCTCTACCACGCGGCCACGGCTTCGATCTTCATATGTGGCTTTTGTAACTCGTGCAACAATTTCTTTAAGAACTTTTTTTTTTTATTGCGAAAGCAAAACTGCTAGCACTTCCAGCCTTTGGTGTGTCGTGGCACCTCCATACATGATCTTTCACGTGACCTTGTGACGTCATGCCAGACCGAGAGACGGGGCCCCAGCTCGCGCCATCGGATGGTGGCGGTGAGTGCTTACAGGAGCCGCAGCGGTGACGTCACGCCATTTTCACGTGACCGTGTCACGTCACGCCAGACCGAGAGACGGGGCCCAAGCTCGCACCAACGGATGGTGGCGGCGAGTCCATACACGGCGCTGTGTCGCAGCCGAGAGAGGGCGCTCGCTGTTTGTGACGTCACGCTAAGAAGATAAATGGGGCTGTGGCTCGGCTCCTCACAGTAGTCGGGGCATGGCGGAAATGGTCGGGGGGGGGCAGCCGCCGAACAAGGCGCAGCCAAGGGTATTGCTTTCGCAATCTTCCAGGCTTAACCAAGCTAAGCCTTCAGCCAACTTTTTTTTGGGGGGGATATTATGACGAGCTCCAATTCTGCATACAGATCATACCCCTTAATACCAGAATTAAAAGGTTAATTACGTACTCAGTTAACCAACGAATTCAAGCCTTCTCCCCCTTATCCGGTGCCCTCCATAGCCCTCCATAGCCATCAGTACAGCCCCAGGGCTAGAATAAATCTGAAGCGCAGCTCCCTTAAAAAATATATTGGACTTTCTAAAAAAATGCAATGCATATGCTGCCAAGCGCTGTAGCATGCATAGAGAACACCATGCATGATAGTGTCAGTCGTATTCGGATAATAGAATCATAATATTCGTCAAATGAGTCATCGAGCATTGTGCTACAATGAGGGTCATTTAACTTCTCTAAACCAATAGATACGGAGAGAAAAGTTCTGCTGGATTATCGAACGCAGCTTGTCACTTGTATATATATATATATATATATATATATATATATATATATATATATATATATATATATATATATATATATATATATATATATTGTGAGCACTGTGTGGCGCTTCATCTTCCACACGGCTGAACTGCTTCGTCTTCATCCTGCTCCCTCTGGTAGAGACCTATCGTCATCGCGGAGTGTGGTTGGCTGCAGTGTGCGACCAAGGCTTCCGGCCTGCGATAAAACCTGATCCCCAAAGTCCGACCTTCGCGTTACCTTACAATATATATATATATATATATATATATATATGTATATATATATATATATATATATATATATATATATATATATATATATATATATATATATATATATATATTTTAAACATGCGGTTTTCCCTAGCACAGTGAAACAAATTCAGAGATGTTCAGAGTCGCCTATGCTAAAGTATTTTTTCCGTTCTCTACAGTTGACTTATTATACTCGGGGACATCTTTTCTTGGCAATGAAGCCAAAGCTACAGAGTCAAACTGCACCATCTTCCTACGCAGCTGGATATAGTCCCTAGTTACATGAGTAGTTTATGCAAAAACAAATTGAAATCATAGCGTTAGTTATTTATGGTATATTTTTTATAACAGAACTGGTTTTCCGAAATGAAGCTGTTATGCCTAAAACACTTGTCTTGGTTCCACCAGGTTTTCTTCTGTGATGTCTGTCGCGGGTTTTAGAGACGCTCCGACTTTGCAGACAAGATGGCGACTGCCGCCTGTTCGGGTCGTTCCGGTTCTGGTTCGTTCGCTCCGCAACGACTTGAAGCGTTTTCACCAGACAAGATTCGGGTCAAGTTCAAGAGACATTGGCTGTCGAAGCAAGCGAAAGAAATGATCTGCAACGTCTATGCAGGCCGAAAGCCGCGCGGTCGAACTACATGGCGGAGTGACACGTTTAAAGGCCCCGCCTCCCTACCACTGCGCCCATTGCCAAGAAAAAGTGTCCCCGAGTATAGTAAAGACTATTTAGCTATTTTTGTTTTATTATTGGCTTGACCACTGTAAGAATCCGCGAAAAATCGTTGGTGTTCAATAGCTTCCATCTCAAATGTATGCACACCAATATTTCAGGTGTTCATTGAATAATATTGCTGTGATGCAAACTACAGTTTTTGAGGGCTGTTCGATGATTCGAACATTTTTCCTCGTGAACAAATTGACGAGACTTTACTGTATTCGAAACTAAAAGCACTGCGCAGCCGTCCGTGCTGTCGTATTTTTTTTTTTCGGAAGACGTCTCCTGTGTTGTCATTATTCGATTTATCGCTCATGTCTTCAAATGTTCACCTCTGAAAATTTTCTGAGGAAAAACCTGCATATAATGCTTAAAAACGCTGCCTTTCTCGTAATCGATGGAAGCATGCAATGGGCTTATTACCCGCGTTGTCCTGTCATCTGGCTCCGTTATCGGTTTAAGCAGTTATGACAGCGTTGTCATTTGATGTGCTCTCGACTCTTAGCGGCTTCCTCAAACCAGCTCTGCTTCATTAGCATGCATGCACCTGCTTACGGGAAGGATTAAAATGCGGGGTACAAGAAGCTCGAAGAGGCCGTTGAGACGCGTATTTCGGTTTCATCACAAAGCCCGGCTGGTCTGGTTGTTCTTTTACGTTGACGGCTAGCCAGGAAGAGTGGCGGACGCGCAGTATACTGCTGCTATAAGCGCTGCAGAAATAGCAGCGCGGGCGTAAAGGCGTACCACGCTCAAGGGTGTCTCACTTCTCATTCGTCGCGTCTCCCATATGGTGGCGCTTTTGGTGTGTGCACCAAGAACCAGGGATAGTTTTGCGAAAGTTCGTTTAGGTTCGCTGCGTGTTGACGGCGTGTACACCCACAAATGAATGTTAAGCGCCACTTCATTTTTGCGTTACGAAGCCAGTGCACAGTGAAGGAAGACAGTTGTTGGCGCATGCGCTACTTCAGTGATAGCACACAATGCATAGGCAATGTGAGAGAGGTTGGGGTTTAACCCACAAAAACTCGTATGCAACCCCCCCCCCCCCCCCCCCCCCTCCCCATGTTTTCATCCTGGTCGACGTCGTGTTCCTTCCGCCGGTTCACAAAGAACGATCGCTAAAAGCATTTGATACTTAAAATCACCGTGTGTATAGTGACTGCGTGTATCAGCTAGCTTATTGATGGTGGCAATATGGATAGCAATGTGGAGGCCAAATTTCAGACATGAAAAATACGTTTAGAGTAGCCGAGTGGCTTTACACACGCCTGCACAGAAGCAGATGTAACCAGGACGATAATGACAGATGCAGTGCTGTAGACCAATTGCCCATTCAAACAGTGAAGCAGTAGAAAATACGGACAGCCTTAGGAGTAACATGCGTGAAATGTTCGGACAAAATGTTTTACGTATTTCATAACTGCCCCATAACAATCAATATATCTGCAGATTGGACATCGGCAGGCTTGTAGTCTTTAGCTATTCATTTACATAAACACGTCCTAACGTTTTGCACACTGGTCTTAATTACTCGTTGTGTGAAGGAGAAATATCAGCCTCAAAATTTTGCTATGCATCAGTAGGTTCTGACATTTAAATCAATATGTTCATAAGTGTGTTTTCAATAATTCACAGTTACCTCAATCTTTTTTTTTTTTTTTTTACCAGAATTCAATCAATTGGTTTTCTAAGCCAGCTTTAACTACTCGCTTGGTGCGCAGGAGAATTTTCAAAAACATAATTTTGCTGCGCTTGGAAGCTTACACCCTGCCCGTCAATATCTACATGATATTACCCCACAATATCTGGCATTTGCCTCTATACCAGAAAGCTAGAATTCATCAAGAGGGGAAATCAGCTGGTGAGGATCAGCTAACAGCAGACCTTTTCTAGGACGACGGGGAGATTGTGCTAAAATAAAACCATAAGAGTTCTACCTTGGCTACACCCAAGATCGAGTGATAGCTGTAGGAGGATATATTTTCGGATTCTACTCGTCTAAAGCTTTACAACGATATATGGCGACTTTGTTGCACAAATACATTCTTAATCAAAGTTTCCAGTTAACTAATCGACAGTAATTAATACTTAAAATTTGTTCAGGACAATCAAACTCTACAAAAGTTATCCAACGATGTAGTGACTTGATGCGGTGAGTTCAATCTTAAATAACAATTAACTGATGAATGGTAATTCATTACCTCTACAATTATTACAATTCAATTATACTCGAAATAGGTCATTGAAGGATATATGATGATGCTGTACTTCATGGTTTAACCTTTAATCACTATTAACTAATCAAAGATAACGCCTACAATTATACAATGCTATCATTCTCGGCATAAGCCATCTAAAGATATTTACATCCATAATCTACCACGATGTTCAATTTTTAATCACAATTAGCTAATTGGTTGTAAATAATTACAACGCGTAAATGGTGAAGTGGTCAGTAAGGTGCTCATGCGCCAGTTTTCCATAGCACTTCCTGTCCCAGTTTGACCTATAGCTTGAAGTTCATTCGCATATTCCGAAGTGGTACCGAGTTTGTACCTGGAGTAGCAGAGTTGACGCTCTAAAACTGGCCACCCTATATGCGCAGTGCCTCGAGACCTTCGGTATAAGCGGACTTTTAAAATCTGGCATCACCTTAATTCAGAAGAAAGAGGATGTCAAGGATTTAAAGAGTTGCGGATAAATCAGCTTATACCGTCCGTTACCTGAGAGGTATTAGTTAATTACTGATATAATTGGGGAAAGCTTTAAACTTTGATCAACTAAAGTGTCAAGCAGGCTTTCTTAAAAACACTCTACAAATAGCCATATTTATATTTTGCCCATTTTTATAAACTATTTATTTATGACGCTAAGTTTGCCACGTGGCATAAAAGGTATCTCAAAATAACAGCTTGAGGGGCTAATTGGTGCTGCATAATACCCAGAAATGTGGCGCAACAAGTGTGTGACTATGTGACTATGTGGTGGACTTTGTCACTGTCCAGCGTGGGCTTAGCTGGGCAAAGCAGAGGTGTGTGGAGATGTACGTGAGTGTAGAATTGGTGACTGCCATGCTTGGACGATGTTTATGTTCTGCAGGGAAGAAAGTGCCCTATCTCCTTGGCAAAGAAGAGGATGATGAGAAGATGTACTTGAGTGTAGAAGAGGAGGAGTGGTGTAGAGAAAGTGTGTTCAGATTCATATTACAGTTGGTAGTGTGCACGTGTGTTGTGTCTCTTCGCATGTGTTTGTGTTTGTTGCGCCACATTTCTGGGTATTAGGCATAAAAGGTGCTTCTAAAGGGTAGTGTTACAAAAATGCGTGCAGTTCAGTGATGTGTAAAAATCACAAACTGTGAGCAGAAATGCTTATCGGTAGCATATATCTGCAAATGAGGCTTTTTGCGAACTGCAATCGGCGCCGCAGTCGAGCCAAGACGGCGATCGCAGGCGCGACAACGCGAGTGGTATGGCATCTGTTCTTGCTTGAACTTGCCGGTAATCCAATTTCTAGGCTTTAAGCGGTTTACTGCAGTGGAGTTTACTGGTCGGTCCATATGTGTAAGGTAAGCTCACCCTTCACCGTCGGGTCAACCCTTTTCAAAAAAGGTGCGTCAGCATCGAACTGGCTTTTGGTGCTGACACATTAACCTCCCCCCCCCCCCCCCCCCCCCCCCCCCCATTGTAGTTTTTCCAACGGCTGCCGCTCTTTATTTTCTTTTTCGGCCACGGCATCACCGGTTTCACGGCCCAGAAATAAATACCGAAGAAAAATTCTTTGACTCCTTTCCCTGCTTCTTTCTCCCCCACCTGCCTCTCCCTTCCCCCTCATTGCATTTTCTTCTTCGGAAGCAAAAGCGTATTAAACCCTCGCCAGCGATCTCGTTTCCCAGACGAAGACAAGTCCACTTGTCGAACCGTTGGCTCGGCTTGCGAATCGAGGCTCCCCTCTAACCTTGTTCAGTGCTCTTTCATATCGGCGTGTATACCATCTCCTTTCTCTCGTTCTACCTCGGATCCTAGACGTCCTTTGCCACTTTATTTTTAGGGCGAAAGAAGCGCTTCTGGCCAAACCCCAGCGATTTGAGCGATGTGTGCAGCAAAGAAAATGAAGTCTCAGCCAGTCAAAGTAAATGAAAGGGTGGGTATGGTAACCAAGCAAAACTCAATTTTGGCAATGGCCCTGCAGGGTAAGGATGGGTGCACATGGTATGGCACATGAGACATGTCTAAACGGGGTTAGGATCACCCAAATTTCGACTTGGAGTGACTTTTACCGAATTTGATTGTCGGCATGTCTTGGTGTGCTCGGGAGGAAGGAAGGCTTCGGCTAATCTCAAAAGCCAACTTACAAAAGTAGGGTTGTCCCACCCCCAAAACTGACTTGGCGCGATTCAAAACTGAGTCGGCTCACGTACAATACCAACTTGAAAGTCCTTAAAGGGGAATGGACATTGGAAATTTTTACGCTTTAGCACGATACTGAGATCTGAGCCCTACAATACTGGTCATGACAATTCGTCGAAAGCTCGACAGGAGCAACCTATTTAGAGGTGTTTTTGCCCATTTGGAGCAATCGGAATAGCGTGGTCGCTGGCGCTATACATCCCACATTAGCGAAAAAATGCGCTTAAATATACCACCGAAAGTTGATAGTATCTTCCGGAGGATATTACTTTGAATAAATTTCGGGCAAAGGTTGACGAAGGGCAATTTAACGTCGAATCGGGCCTTGGAGCTTGAATTTAAATGACAACAAATCCATGATTATGTTGTGCCGTTATAGAAATACGATTTTTGAATGTTCCTGAGGCATCTTGGAGTAGAAATTTGTGGCAAATTCAATGCCCTTCGAGGTCTTCGAGAGATATTGATATTCCGTATTTTTGCTGTGATTCCATACCGCGACTGCGCATGTCGCTTCTTCCGTGTCTCTGGTATGTGTATATACGTAGGCCTTTTAAATACCTCACATTCATCGGACCAGCAGTTAGTTTCAGGGATGTATGCTTAGAATGCAGCGAGTGTGTAAAATAACCCAAATCAAGATTTACTTGAAATTATTTTTCTGTGGTTTCTCTATTTTCCACATGCTTATTTTTTTTTTTTTTCCTTCTGCGGTGTCGTGCTATCTAAAAACTTCGTTTGTTCCAGCATTACTTTTGTATCTTTCACAGCCCATCTTACTGGTTTTATTCCATTCGTATGGTGTGGCTTGCACTAAATAATTTTTTCTTTCTACTTTATTATGCGTCTCGGACTTCATTGGGTGCTGATTGCATCTCCCGACAGAAAATCTTGTCCACGCTTATTTCACACATTGGTTTTATCCCTCCCCTAGATTGAAACCCGGGTGTGGAGCGCAATAAAGGCGACTGAAGAAAGCAGCGACCTGCAGCCGCAAAGTAAAATTTTGGTTTGTATCAGAATATTTCTCATAATAAATGTCTACGTGTCTTAATGTGCGTAATTTACGAATTACACAAGTCATTATCCTGGTCGATTGAAGCTAGATGCGAATAAGACAAAGCCAGGCAGAGCACTTTCAACTATCAGAGTTGAAGGTGGTGCGGTAGGATTAATTTATGCGTGGCATCTCAACCATTATTTCAATAGTGAAAGGAAATATATCACAGATATGGTATTCTGTAGACTTCACGACCTGGCTATTTACCTACCAGCCGGCTGCCTCCTGAAATAAACTTTTCTCCCTCACTAGCCGGTCAAAATGTGTGTAACCATGCCCAGGAGGTTGTTGTTTTTATTTGTTTATTTTTTTATGGTGAAGAGACGCAGCTGGCTCCTAAAAACCAAAGTGGTCAACTCCTGATGTGGTTGCCACAAAATGTGATTTACAACCCACAATAGCAGATGGAATTTAACTATCATGCATTATTATACTTTCTGCTGTGTTCATGTTGACTTTGAAGAATTAAACCTTGCCAATGGTGAACGTCTCTGCGTGGTCTTATCATCATCATCATCCTCAGCCTCACTACACCCACTGGCAGGGCGAAGGCCTCTCCCATATTTCTCCAATTAACCCGGTTCTGTGCTAGCTGCATCCACTTGGCCCCTGCGAACTTCTTAACCTCATCCACCCACCTAACTTTCTGCCGCCCCTGCTACGCTTTCCTTCCCGTGGTCTTCTACCATCTTCAAAAGACCTAAGAGACGCTCAAAGACATTTGTTAACAGCATTTCGTTCACATAAGAGTCTGCGGAAAGCTTTTTACAAATACTGGAAAACGCGCATGAGCAATAGGTATCCCACCAACCGTCACCGCAGCGCAAAACTGTTTAAGCTACCTTTATCAGCTATGAAGAAATGGGTGATCAAATATAATCCTCAATACTGCCCACGCCGACACGCAAGACAAAAGAGAAGTAAACAAGTCGCGACGGCGTCCCATCCCGCCCGCGTAACTTGTGAGCGCCCAATAATTGGGCCCGCTCAGCAAGGCTATGTGGCGTCACAGGGAGATTTGCGCGCGGGGATGTGTCGCCCCAATCGGTCACGAGCGGTCGTCAGGAGCACTTTTTAAAAATTATTAGTAAATTATACGCTGCATGCAAAGCTATCAAATTTGACTCGAATATTCATAAGGACCAGTGCTATGGATTTCTTGCCCTAGAACATTACTAGAAATTTCATTTCAAGTGCCCTTTAAGGTTCGCGTGTCTCTGGAGCATATCATTTTTGCAAACGTCTTCACGGGCATGCAAGGAATAAGTATGCAACAAGACACCCTGTACGGTAAACTTCATTACATGGGTCTTTCTCCGCAACAGCTCGCCAGACGGGCTTATACGCACAGCACGGGCAGCCTCGAGTGGTTCCAGACAGCACTTGACACGGTTTTGTTGTGTAGGCAGGGAGGCTTTAGAATATACGCCGGAAGGTCGTCAGAAATCCTCGCTATGGTCCCTGGATTTCCCAACTGCACCCAACTGGACATCCCAACTGCACCGTTAACTAGGTCCACACAAACAGTGCCCCTCGCGTGAAAGCGCTTTTCGCAGACACGCGCTTGCGAGGAGTAAATGTAAAGCAACAAATTTTTTGCGCTGGTGCAGCACTCATTCACATTTATCGCCATTCACTCCCATTTCTCGTCATTCACTGTACGCCATGGTCCCATAGGAGCGCGCGAGAGGACGTGATCCGCAATCCTCCGAATCAAATGTATCGGAGCATACTTAATAAACGGGAGTCCCTTAACTCCGTTATCGATATAAGCAACGCAGACATCAACACACTAAACGAGACCTGGTTGCATCTCATAGGATGCAACCAGGTCTCGTTTAGTCTCGGAAATAATTCACTGCTGTGAACGTTATAACGTTCGCTGCAGTGAATTATTTCACAAGTCATCGCACGTCACGATTCATCGCTGCGATCGCGCTATCCGTGTCGGTGGGGGTGGGTTGCTCGCGATAACCAAAGCCATTCATTCTTACCCTCGTCATTTTCAAACCGACTTCGAAGAACTTATCAAATTACATTTATTTTTGGTGTATACGCTACCGGCTTCCTTCCTACTCATCCACTTCGGCTTTTTTTAGTTTCATGACGCCCTTAGTATAGTATCAACACGTCATCAGGCCTATACTGCTCAAATATTTATTTTAGGTAATTTCAATTTTGATAACATTTCGTGGTCAGCACAGGTACCTGTCCTAAACCCTTTTTCATCCCAGAGTAGTGACTTCTTTGTTCTATACCTTTTCCTTCTGTCAATACGTTCCCAAACCTACCAGGTCGTTTAATAATAGCTCGAATACCCTTAATCTTGTTCTAACCACGTGTCCAGACCTAGTGTCGCCGATATCCTACTTACCTGGTTTAAATGGCCACTTACTGTTGGCATTCGGAATTAGAGCCGGGAATGCTAAAGGAAGCAATGCCGTCGAAACCATTCGCGGCTGCAGCAGAGCTAAGTTTGGATTAATTAGCGAAGGGCTAGCCACATTTCTTGACTTATTTACGGCGCATTTTTTTGACCAGACCATGAATGCAAACTGGTACATTTTTAAATCAAAAGTTAACGAACCGACCGAGAAGTGCATACCGAACCGCGTAATAACTTTCAATTCCAACACGCCTTGGTATAACGCTCACTTGAGCCGGTTATCGAACCGAAAAAAGCGCCTATATGTGATACGGCAAAATCAGCTCTTTCTGAGTACCGTTGGACAGCATTAAAGAAGCTAACTAGACTTATACTGCGCACTAAAGGAAGCTAGAAATCACTTCATGCAGACCCATCTACCTTACATGTTTCGCGATAATCCTAAAAAATTCTGCCGCCTTGTTAACCCTTCGTCAAAAGCCGCTATTACGCTATCTAATTGTACTTCTGTCGCTGCGTCTGATTTCCCGTCCGTTTTTAATAGCATGTTTTGCAACAATTTCGCACTCTACAATGGTTCACTGTTACCCAATACGGCATTCTACAATTATTTACTTATGGATGTCATTGTTCTTGACAGTAGTGGTGTTGGAAAAATAATTCAGTCTTTGAGGCACCTGCAAGTCCAGGCGTCGACCGTATTAAACCTATGTTTCTTATGGGCACAAAGCCATATTTTTCACTGTTTTTGTTATTAATTTTTGAACAATCTATCGACGCAGGTGAAATTTTCGATGACTGGAGAATTGAGAAGGTCATTTCACCCCAGAAACCAGGTAGTACTGCTTCCCCATATAACTACCGCCCAATATCACTAATCAGCATTCCGTATAAAATCTTAGAGCACATTCTATGCTCTGAAATTTTTAATTTTCTTGAAACAAATTCGTTTTTCGCACATGCACAGTACAGCGCTCTGAAAAACACTTTCCCGTGAAACGCCGCTAATTACGTTTACGCATAATCTTCATCTAATCCCTAACCACCGCTCGCTCGCCGATCACATTTTCTTAGACTTTTCCAAGACGTTCGTTAATGTTTGCCATAAGCTATTTATTTCGTTATTTATGTCCCAGTTTCTAATACCGCTGATCAAGTATCCCTCCAGGACAATCTTAACCACATTCAATCATGGTGTAATCACTGGTTGATGGCACTTAATCCCAAGCTCATGTCTTTTCATCGTTGTCGCAACACGCATTTCTTTTCTTATAAGATTTCTGGCTCTCCTATCGAACTTGTCCCGTCTTATACTTACCTTGGCATTACTATCCGTAATGATTTATCATGGCGTGAGCACGTGTCAAAGCTAATATCATCTGCAAATAAAAAACTGGGCTATCTTAAACGTCATCTTCACGACGCCCCTCAAAATGTAAAGCTACTTGCTCATAAAGCATTGATCAGACCAAAACTTGAGTGTGCATCCGCAATTTGGAATCCACAGCAAGCATACCTCATTTATTCGTTAGAAGCCGTGCAAAACAGAGCCGCCCGTTTCATTCATCGTTCATACTCATCCTATGTTAGTGTTTAATCTCTAAAGCTACAGTCTCAATTACGCAGTCTTTCCCTCCGTCGCCGCATTTCTAGCCTGTGCCTATTTCACAAATGTTATTACTCCCAGCTCAAACAGCAGCCATACATCTGCGCACCACCACCACGCACTTCTCAACGCATTGGTCATCCGCTGAAAGTTTCAGGCCAGCGTGCCCGTACGAGTACATTTTCCAAGTCATTTTTCCCCAGCGACTGGAACGACCTTCCCCATGAAATTGCAGCCATAGCGTGCCCAACAATCTTCCTAGATAAACTTACATCCCACCTGTCATCATGAAATAAATGTTTTGCTTTATCATGTTAACCCCACCTCTTATGTAAAACCCCCAACAAGGGGGTCTTTAAGGAAAATAAAATTAAATGAAATGAAATGAAAGCTTCTACTTTTAAAAATAGGGCAACTTAGCCTTGATACTAAAATCCTAAAGGGGCTTGAACACTTCATTTTCCACCGCTCTCAGCTTTTAACTTGTAGCAGTCCTACTTCTAGTTGTTCCGTCCACTCTGGGATGCCTCGAGACTCTGTCTTCGGTCCCCTCCTTTCTTTTCTCTACATTAACGACCTACCTCAGCATGTCACCGCTAACATCTATTTTTTTCGCTGATGACTGTGTAGTGCTTCGAGAAATCACTGACGACCTTGACATTAACACATTACAGACAGATCTTAACGCTATCATTGATTTGCGCAACCACTAGCTTATGACACTTAACAATAATAAATGCATAGTTTTGCGTCTATCGCGTACTGAAATACGTCCATCAATCTACCACCTTAATAATACTCAGTACACCCTACCTTTACCTTGGAGTACAAATAACGTCACATCTTACTTGGCCCCTTCACATTAACCACTTAATTAACAACGCTAATCGAATGCTCGGTTACTTGAGACATAATTTTTCTTCCGTCTCCACGTCAATAAAAATGCTTGCTTATAAAACTTTAGTCCGCAATAAATTTGAATACGCCTCCTCTGTTTGGGACGCGAGCTCTGCCAAGCTAACACAATCACTCGAACTTGTTGAAAATAATTCTACTAAATTCATTTTTCACAACTACAACCGGATTGCCAGTATTTCCACCATGAAACAACTGCTAGGTCTACCGTCACTTCTCGCCGTCGTTTGTCTCGTCGCTGCCCATTTCACAAAATATACTTGCGTATACCCACCTGCCCAGTGAACTAATTTCCAATCCGTCTTATCGTTCAGATCGCATAGACCACATTCCCAAAGTTAGAATTATCTCTTGCCGTACTGATACCTTTTCGCAAAGCTTTATTTCACGCACATCCCAGGATTGAAACCACGTTCCAGGACTAATAGCTACCACTGAAGATCACCAACGCTTTAAAAATGCCTTAGCTAACATTGTACATATGAGTCTAACAATTTGTGTTTTATTCGTTTGCTGCGTTTTTTTTTTCGGTTTTGCTTTGTATTTCCTTGCTCCCCTCTTTTATGTCAGTGACCTTGAGGGTACTCATAAATTAAATAGATGAAATTAAATAGGCAGGCAGACTATTCACACTTTTTAACGTTATAGCGTTAAAAGTCCCGTTCACCAAAAATTTGATGTCGGCGGCCGGCGTTGGCGTTGTGAACAAAAAATCACGAGCATGGCTCTGGAAGGCGGTACAGCTGGCAGTCGATATGGCCACGCTCTGACTAAACGTAGGATTGCCTGACATTACATTCGACAGGAGCTGCCAACTCGGGTCTCTTCTTTCGTATGGGAGGGTGATATCAGAATCACCCAGCCAGGGCCATTGAAGTTCCCGTTACCAAGAGGCCAAGCAGGCACGTTCATATGGTTGGAAGGGGGCTCCGTATGTGGGCCAGCCGCCTACGCTATCGCGTCATAAAGTTACAGGCGGAGCCTTTATGGACATTATGGACACATGGCTCTGGCAGGTCATTTTTGGCAGCTGCCATGTCCGGGCACTGATTGGCCGTCGGTTTGTGCGATGTTACGGGACCGCGGGACCTAGTCATATTGGCTGGCGCTGGCAACTCGGGTTTCGCATTTGATTTGGAAAGGCGGCATTGAAATCCAGTCTTCCAGGACCCTTAGATCCCGCGTTAAACACGCTACTCATATAGGCCACGCAGGCACGTTCTTGCGGTTTGTATAAAACGGGGCTTTATGTATTAACGCAATAGCGTTAAAGGCCCCGTTCACCGAAAATCCGGCGTCGGCGACCGTCCGTCGGCGTTGACGTTGTGAGCGAAACAAATTATGGGTATGGCGCTGAAAGGTGGTATAGCTGGCAGCTGACATGGCCACGCTCTGATTAGGCGTAGGGCTTCCTGGCACTACGTCTAACAGGAGCTGCCAACTCTGGCCTCTCCTTTCATGTGGGAGAGTGATATGAGAATCAACCTGCCAAGGCCCTTGCATTCTGAGTCAGACACGCTATCCCTAGGCCACGCAGGCACGTTCATACGACTTCGTTAAAGCGGGGACTTACACTTGGGCTCGTAGCCCCGGAAAAAAAAAAAAGACTCAGCGCATCGCGCATTTGCACTGCCGCTCGCTATCGTTCCAAGGTGGCACTTCCCAGCCATTCATGAGAAACTAGCACGCGTAAAGCCGCACCCGACTGCGAAGCAAGCTTGCACGCCTGGCGAAAATTTCGGCCGTGTTTCATCAAAGTCTACATATTACTCCTATTTCTATTCACACAGAAGAGATCACGGCAGTAAGTCAAACTCACCAAGCGGATACCAGAAGAGGTTTTCACTGCCGTGCGACCTTTTAATGCGGCGAAGCCAGATCGTATTCTATTGTACGCATTAGTGGCGAAATATTTCTCATTGTCGGTTGGTTTCACTCCTCGTACACTGGGTATTTTAACGCGATAGCTTTAAAGAGCCAGTTCTCCAGAAAGTCCGACGTCGACGTTGTGAGAGAAAAAAACAATTATGGAGGACGTTTAAGCTGCGCCTTTCAAGGTATGAGACGATAGGGTAGGCTCCACATGTGGAGCTCCGCTTTAACACAACCGCATGAACGTGCATATATGGCCTATGGGGTTATAACGTGAATGCGAGGATCCCGGCAGGCTGATTATATCACCCTCCCATATGAAAAGAGAGCCCCTAATCGACAGTTTCTGCCAAACGGAACGTCAGGCAACCATACGCGAAGTCAGAGCGCGGACATGTCGGCTGCCAGCTACCGCCTGCCACAGCCATGCTCTTGATTGTCCGCTCACAACGCCCAGAATGCCGGATTTTCTGATGAACGGGGCTTTTAATGCTATCGCGTTAATATGACGTCCACGCCTCTGGCATTCCGTGCCAATGTTGTTGGCATGGCCGGACGCTGTTCGGCGGGTTGTGTGACAAGGACAACATGAGTGGTCTGTCATATAATCTGACAGCTTACTACTTTGTACGTTAACATATGTGTGGGCGGAGGACAAATTAACAGATTAGAGATACACGAGCAAGGTGCATGTACACGAATGCGGGTCCGCAAGGGAAGCCTGAAGACGGGAGCCACTCACGCTTTCGTGATATACCCTTAAAGGCGGAGATTCAGTGTTCCCCATCAATTCGCGAGAGTTACGATTGTATCGAGGCAGTAATTTAATCGAGCAGCCATGACGAATTAAAATAATGCAAGTTTATGCACATAATTTTTACTCGGATTATGATGCCGCCTATTTGAAAATGCTGCGAATGCGCGCTATCATCGATGTCGAGACTGGCTTGCCAATCCGCAGTTTCTGCACACAAAGCTGCATTCTGCTTCTGCTGCTGGCAACGGGACAGCAATGAAATGATATCTTCCTGCTTTTTGATCTCGTTGACGTACAAAAAGGCATGTAGGAGTTCTGCTAAGCTTTCTTTCTGCCACGATGCTCCGCGAAGAGCCTCATAAATTGCCTGCTATTCAAGACCAAATGCGCGCAGCGCGAATCTGCCTTGCTAGTTTTCGTCAATTATAATGCGGCACGGGCACAGTGTGGCGACGATGGCGGAGATATCGGGAATATTTGATAGCAGTATTATGACAAAAACGTATGAATGCGCCAATAAAGCACTCGTAAAGGAGTCGTCATCAAACATTTCCACGTGCATTCAACTCATCTTAGACGTAGTGGCACCGCATAGCGGCTTCGATTTCGTGAAAATCCCCAGTAACCTTGGCAGATTGCAAGGAAACTAGATTGAGCTGAAATTTTTGCAGTCATGAAGGAATCGCGGAATCAGAGTGTGGAAGAGCCATATGTACAATATCTATATAGGCTGCACAAGCACAGTTGTTCTATATAAAGACAACTGATAAAATCCCTAACAGGGAAGAGTGTGAAAAAAGAATACAAGATCTGAGCAATGCCATTCACCATGCGTTCTCCGGCCGTATTCCACATACTTCGATTTTTAATTTCCCATTTTGGATTCATTTTGTCCGGTGGTATTTATTGGTCACTTTTTGTGGGGAGAAGCTGCTGTTTTCAGGCGTCCATTGCGAGCGTTTATTAATAGTCTCATTAGCGACCGCATCTCAGCATGACTTCATTACTTAGTTATTCTTTAGTCAGTGACTGTGAGTGCTGCGAATGATGATGGCTATCGCCAACAGCGAGACCCACTATCTTGCCATTTCTGTGACTGGCCGCTCGCTGCTTTCGTTTCATGCTGCCTTCATGGTGAAGCTCGAGCAGATTAAATGAAAAAGGGAAAATGTAGGCTAAGGAATACGGCCCAAAATTGGGGGCGGCAGGGGATAAGGTTTAAGGAAACTTAGAAACCTTTGATTAGCCGAAAAGATTTATTTGCTAATTAATTTAGGGGACAATTTCAAAGCATTATCGATGACCTAGACATGCAGAGCACGTAGGCCTAAAGACTACTGCGCGAAAAAATTGTAGAGGTTGAACTATCCTTGAACCAAGTTCTACGAGCGTAAGCCATCAGCCGCAGCTGCAACCGCAGTCGCTGCAGCCTGTCTGGCACGGCAGTGGTCTCTGACTTTAGCGAGAGTGGCTTTCTCTATGCCACGCTGCCTCTTCTTGTTACGCCGCCTGGTGGATTCACCAGACGCTACGCTCGCGGACCTCGACCGCACTCGCCCAGATGGCATATGTGTATGGCTTATTTATTTATTTATTTATTTCGACCTCAAAGACCCCATTGAAGGGGTATTACATGAGGGAGTGGGTTACAGGGCATATTATTGCTTCGAGTGATGCTTTGAACATTGATGGGTCTGTATGGAGCACGACGTCGGCAGGCAAGTCATTCCAGTCTTTTGCTGTGCGAACGAAAAATGAATATAGATGCGCAGATGTGCGGGCTTGCGGAGGATGGGTTGTCTTTTCGTGGTTCGTGCGGCTGGAGATGCGGTATGCAGGGATGATAACAGATTCGTGCGAAAGATGATAATAGAATTTATGAAAAAGAGATAGTCTTGCGATGCTACGCCGGTTAGCTAAATTTGATAAACGGGCATTGCATTTTAGTTTCGTTACGCTTTCATGATAAGAATATGCAGAGAAGATGAATCTAGCGGCGCGGTTTTGTATTGCTTCTAGCGTGTTAGAAAGATTAAGTTGATTATTGTCCCAAATAGCGCATGTATATTCTAGTTTGGGCCGTACAAATGTTACATAGGCTAGTGATTTTAACGATGGTGGTGCTAGACGTAGTGTTCGCCGAAAATACCCCAGGACTCGATTTGCTTCTTTAGAAATTTGAGTTACGTGGTATGTCCACTTAAGATCATGTGTTAAGTGAAGGCCAAGGTATTTATATGTGGTTACTGCTGCAATTTCTGAATTAGCTATTAGGTACTTAAAAGGTGGTTCAGAGGGACGCCTGTGAAAAGAAAGTACAGAAGTTTTTTTTCACGTTAAGAGACATGAGCCATTTACTGCACCAAGTTAAAATGCGATCAATGTCAGATTGAAGAAGTTGGCGATCACTGTGAGTGATTATGGGACGGTACACAACACAATCGTCAGCAAATAGGCGTATGTTAGAGCATATGTCAGTTGGCAGGTCGTTTATATAGATAAATAAGAAAAAGCAGGGGCCCCAGGACTGTGCCCTGGGGTACCCCAGATATAACAGAGGAGTGAGAAGAAGTGCATTTATTAGCGAGGACAAACTGTTGCCGGTTAGTTAGAAAGTTACGAAGCCAGTCAAGTACCAAGGAATTGAGATTAAGCCGTGAAAGTTTCAAAAAAAGCCGTCGGTGGGGAACTTTGTCAAACGCCTTTTCGAAATCTAAGAAGAGGGCGTCCACTAGAATGTTGTCATCAAGGTTGGAGCTTAGGTCATTAATAAATAGGGCTAACTGTGTGTCGCAAGAAAATCCCTTTATAAAACCATGTTGGCTGGCGTGAAAGAAATTAACAGATAAAAAAAAATTTCATAACGTGAGAAAAGATTACATGTTCCATTAGTTTAGACGGTACGCTAGTAATGGATATAGGACGGTAATTATGACGAGAAGATGAAGGCCCTTTTTTTGGTACTGGAATGACTTTACCCACTTTCCAGTCGTGCGGTACAATGCCTGATGAAAGCGATTGCTGAAAGATATGAGACAACAGCGCACTTGTGATATGTTTTGTATTTTTTAGTACCTTTGCGTTAATATCATCAATACCTGCTGATGATGTTAGTTTCAAAGAATCAATTAATTTAACAATGCCGTGGGGTTCGAATGATATATCGGGCATAGCAGGAAAACCAAAGGATGGAAAATCCGGTAGGTCCCCATCTGGTTCACGAGTAAATACAGAACTAAAGGTCATATTTAATACTTCAGCAACGTCATGTTCCGCAATTGTAGCCATATCATCATCATGAAGTGTTATTGGGTTGCTAGGGTTAGGATTGATACATTTCCAGAATTGACGAGGATTTTTGCGTAGCATTTCAGGGAGCGTGGTATTAAAAAATGATTGTTTAGCTTTAAAAACATGGGCGCTAAATTGTTTTTCGGCTACGTAATACTTCTGCCATGTATTAGGGTTGTTATTTCGTCTGGCTGCTCGAAATAATCTTTTCTTCTTGTTATTAAGACTCTTTAATGTATTATTGAACCAAGCGGTATTAACGCGCTCACTTACAGTAATTGTAGGGATGTATTGTTTTACAAGACTGTTCATTTTATTCTTAAAAAGAAGCCGGTTAGTCTCGGTGGACCTTCGTTCAAAGTCGATAAGAAACGAAGTACAGAAATTTTCGAGTTCACGTTTAATGCTTAAATAATCGCCTTTATCATAAAGAGTGAGTGTTTTAGTTACTTTCTTAAGTTTTGGCAGGTGGTTGAGAAACGTGGCGTGAATTATTGAATGGTCACTAAGTCCAGGAAGATATGAAAGGGATAACAGATTCTCTGGATGTGAGGTTAAAATCAGATCAAGTGTGCTAGATGACTGTGCACTTTGTCTTGTTGCTGAAGAGATTAGTTGGGTTAAGGCATAGGTTTGACATGTGTTCACAAAATGGCACTCGGCGGAATTTGATGCGATCTCAGAAGGGCGAGACCAGTTTATCGCGGGAAAGTTAAAATCCCCTAAAATAAAGATAGTAGCATGCGGAATCTTCGTGGTTACGGTATTAATAGCATCATGAAATAGTGGAATGAACGAGGCGTCGCTGTCTGGAGCGCGGTAAGTACTGCAGATTATCATGGGCGGAAATGAGGCACGAGAGCGGATGAACAGTATTTCAAGGCGTGCGTCAATCTGTAGATTAAAACATTGAAGGTTACGATGGGTGGCTATCAGCACGCCTCCGCCTCGCCTGCCTACTCGATCGCGGCGGAAAATATCGAAGCTCGGGAAAATTGTCTGCACCTCTTTATAATCTATTAGTTCATTTAGCCAGGTTTCAGTTAGTACGATGACATTGCATTGGGTAGTGTCTATGAGGCTTGTGAGGGCATCGCGTTTAGGAAGAAGGCTTCTTATGTTAGTATAAAGGAAAGATACAGTGTTCAAAGTCGAGTTGTGGGAGGGACTTGTAGATAGCTATGAGGAGCTGGGAACTACCTGCTGTGAAGCTCGATCAAAAGTGTATGTGGTGTTTCCTATGGTCAACTTATCATGCCGGAGGGTGAATTTCCCACGCTGGCCCTTTGCAAACTGCACTAGGTTCTTACGGAAGGAACGGCGCCGATGAAACTTCACGAAGACGATGATGTTCACTGCATAGTGCAAGAATGTTCTGAAGAATGAAGATGACGATGTTTGCTGCATAACGCGGGAGTTCAAGGTCACGTTTTCAGAGTCAGATGACATAAGGGTTTCACGTGGAAAAAGTAGAGCTTACGCTGTAGCATAGGGTGACGTTCAGTAGTCACCACTTAGGGCAGGTAGCGATAACTTATCCGGACCATATTAGAGAAATAATAAGAGCGACATTGAGAAGAAGGAATTATATGTAGGTTATTCTTATTTCATGAAGGGCACTTTGCCGGTATCCCTATAGAGAAAAGTGTATGGCACCTGTATCTTACCGGCAGAAATGTGGGGGCTAACAAAAAAAAAAGTACAAATTAAGTTTTGGTCAAAGCAGCGACTAATTACAGGAAAAAAATTAAGTGTTACATAAGCAGACAGGCACAGGCGGAGTATGTCAGGGAATAAACTCAAGTTAGTGACATTCTAATCGAAATCAAGAAGAACTACGCATGGACTGCACATGTAGTGCAGAAGCAACCGTTGGTCGCTCAGGGCAAATGACTACATTCCAAAGGAGGTCAAATAGCAGGAGTGGTAGAAAATTAGGTGGGTGAATTAGAGTAGGATGTTTGCGAATATAAGTTACCCGGAATTGCACAGGACCGGGTTAATGAACTTGTCGTGCAGGCAGTGGACTGGACGGAAACAAGCTGAAAACGATACAAGTAGAAGGATGATGATAATGATGGTGATGCTGAGATTAAGGTAAAATGTCGAGCCCCCTTTTAGAGAGCCTAGCGTGGTCCCTACATTAACTCACGTCTACGGCTTCATTGATTCTTTCACCAGTTACCTCAGTGAATACCTAGGCAACGGGCAGTAAGCTCATCGGTATGTAATTTTCAAATTCTTGAAAGCCCCACTTTTTATGGATTAAGATAATATTAGGTTCTTGCGTAATCCTGGTAAGCTTGAAGTAGTGAGCTGTTGAGCATACAGGGCGGTGAAATCTTCTAACTCCTTCTCCCCAGTATACATGATTGCTGGCAATCAACATGCATTCCTGTAGATCTCATGATTTAGTGTGGCGTGCTCTGTCGACCCAAGATCACCACTACTTCTACAAAATAGAAGCTTATTGGTCTGGTAAAATATGCACAAGAATCAACCGGCAGAAAGGGCGAGTGTGGGTGACAGGAAGACGCCGATTGAGGATGGCGGAGAGATGGAAGATGCGCTGAGTGAGGTCTTGAGTGACAGGCGAGAATGGCGAGTCGCCAGGAATCTCTCAGTTTGTTTAGCCGAGGAGGCAGACAACGGGGGAAGGGAACAAGTAGCAGCGAGTATCGGATCGCCGCCGACCGTCGTCGCCCAGATGCTGCAGGAGTAACGGCGGCGTCGGCGGCAGCGAGGGGTGCTCCCGTTCGGGCGCTGCCCCTCGGCAACGCCGGCTGAACTCCGGCGTGCCCGCATCCTCTGCGCCGTGAGAGGCATGCGGCTGCGTCGATGGGACGCGTTTGCGAACGACCGTCAAACTGATCGTCAGGTACCGCATGCCCGCGCTCACAGCACTCGCGCTATATGACAGTGTCACGCAACTGTAATCGCAGAGAGGTGAGTTTGTGGGCACGCTGTCTCGCATGGCGCTGAAGGCGACTGCTGCGAAGATCATTTCAATGCTCCATAGCCCCAGTCAAATAACAGTGAGCGCATAATTCAGAAAAGATGCCAGGGACAAATATTCAGTGCACATGTGCCTGGTTTCGGTACGTGTGTGTGCTCTCTTCTAAAGGACATACAATAAAGTATTATGAGCCCGAAATAAACACGGAGGGTAAGACACGCCTCAGATGTATATTGTGAACGGCTTGAATAGGTCTGAAGAAGTTTACTTTTTTACTCTCTCTCAAAGTATAAAAGTAGTTTGTTCTCCGCAACTGATGCTGCAAATTAAGCCGAAAAACGAAACAATATCTGCCTTCCGATACCTTCATAAAAAGCTAGAGTGTTCACACAGGGGTGAATGTATAGAGGGACACCTGAGGATGAAATGGAGTCTGATGTGAAACTTTGAACGAGCTCCCTTCCCCCTATTCCTTAAATCCGCCCCTGAGTTCACCGCCGATTGAGAGGAACGAACTCAGATATTCCAAATACCTTCTGACCCTTTGCTGCAAACGTCCTCCCGTCAACCGTGCGTCTCATCAGTCGCTGGTTTTCTATATTCGGTTCCACCAATGCGTGCAAACAACACGACCTGCATCTTGTTCATTGCAGTCATGTACAACGAGGTCTAAACCTTCCGGATTCAAACGCGTCTCAATGACGGCGATTGCACTTGTCCTGTCTTCGAGTACGCAATACCAGCACCTGCACAAAGCGCCCCCAGAGCCCCACGATAGGGCTTCTAAGCCCGGGCGCTGCTTGCACAGCTGAAATCGCGGCACGGCCGCAACTGCTCCCAGCACGTCCATCATCCTGAAACGCTGCTGTCCCCCGCGGGCCAGGGACGCTGGCGCGCGCGAGCACGCGCGCGCGCGTCGCGTCCGGAATCTTCCGGTGTCGCCGTCCGAGACGACGGGAAGAAGGAGCTCGCACGTCCCGTCGGCAGCGACCCGTTCGGGTTACCACATCTGGTGGCCAGACGCAGCAAACTTTCTCCCCGCGGACTCTCTCCGAGAAGTCGGCGGTCGGGGCGGCTGGCTCGCGGATGAATAATCGCGACTCCCCGCTTGAATTGGCAGCGCTGTTTCATGCTTACGACCCCTCGTGATCTATGACGCTTTACCGGGCCTTGCCGCGGGCGCCGAGCCGAGACGGTCGCGGCCGCGCTTCGCCGAGGTCGCCTTGTGCGGTCCTACCGCAGCCGCTTGCGTAACCGCCGACGGATGGGTGGCCGCCGCCGTATACCGCTGCTCCGAGGTCGAGAACGGATTGCTGCAGAGAGGGATTTAGAGACGAGCTTCCTTTTCACCGTGAAAAACGCTCTGTAGGCAAGCAAATGGTTTCCACCGAACGTTTTAGAACAGCCTTTGTGCTAAGCGTCAACGCGCGGGAGTTTCATGCGTGGAGGTATAGTTCTTGATTGCGCTAATCCCTGACTAACGCTGCCCTGAGGGTTCACTGTTTCGATCGGAAACATGCCAGTCTGTCGATACCAATACGTTACTATGGCATGCAAGCAGACTACCGTTGGAATCCTTGCGCCCTCGCATTTTTTGCTTCGCGCTTTCGTGTCATTTCTCCACTAATTTCGCAGCTGTTTGTGACGCTGTTTCGGAACAAGCTTTTACTGGTACAGTTGCCGCTGCTGAAGCCCTTTTAATTCCGATTTTTGTGAGGCACCACTCGGAGGTTGTATAAGAGATGGCAGAGGGGCTTTCGCGTGTAAAAAAGCGATTCCTTCGTAAAAAAAAAATGAAAGAATACCTATATTTTTATTTAATATTTGCTGACCAGGAAGCAGATCACCTCCTTCATCATCCCCCCTCCCCCCTTTCTTTTTTTGTTGAACATGTAGGGGCGTCAAGTTTCGGCTGTGAGGTATTTGTTGGCATTAGCTTAGAGAGCCGTAAGCAGACACAAGCCGTCGCATGTAGTACATTCAGAACCGGTGCATAATTTGAAACTTTATATTTTTTAGATAATTTATGATTTGATTTCTTTCGACTTTCGGTTTCAGCGGCAGAATGGTGGTAAGCGGTCAAAGTTCAGTTGAGGTCGCGCGAGCCATAAAATATACAGACCTTTAGACCAATTATTCAGCTGTTGTGATTTCAGATCTTTTAGAAGGCCGGCGTAATTGTCGCTGTGAATTAAGACGACGAAGCAGCAACTATATCGCATCTTTTCTTTTTTGCTTTATACCTGACGTGGCATATACTGAACATGGACCTCATACCACTATTCGACTCTTGAGACCGAGCAAAGAATGCAAGCCGACATAAAGCAGGAATTAAATTACTTGCGAATCATTACCTAATCTATGATTATTCCACCTGGGGTGAAGTAGGCTAGGAGTTTAAAGCCCAAGAGGTTTTCTTTCCTTACTGCTTCTTCAATATTGCAAATCCGCCTAAAGAAAAAATACTTTTAACACGGTCCTGCCCCCTACAAAAGATGGGATGTCCACGAATGCTGCAGGCGCCCCATTAAGGCTTAAAATTAAACTTTGGGAAATTGGTGTAGAATAATGCCTTACATGTAATCACAATGAATGAAAAGCATTCAAACGAGAGAATTTTATTCATAAACTTCTTAGCCACCCATGCGTGATAGTCCGTGCACAGTTCTAAGTGGCAAGATGTACTTTCGGGACATCAGTGCGAGAGGAGCAACATTGCAAAACGCCGCAGTATGTTTACCGCAAGCTGTTACTTTTTCATGTTTATGCAACTGCATTCTAAGCTTAAAGTAATGGTATTCCGTGCTATACACGGATAATGGGCAGTATACCGCTGCCACACGTCCTGTCTAGCAAGAGAATGATGATCCTGTACGGAATGGAATGAATCGTGTTATCTTCACGAAGGCATAATACCCTAAATTCTTTCACTGACATGTTGACCCGACTTCTTGCCCAAGCTAGTACCGAACAAAGTACGTACGTGGTAGACTGAGGTTGGAAAGGGCAGGTTCAGAACGCTTTGTTCACGATCGGCGATTAATTACTGAGACAGCTTAAGTTAATTCAAGTAAGAGGATCCCATGACAAGCCTATCCTGCTCTGTTTACACATGCATCACCCCTAAGTATATGCGCCGGAGCGCGAGAGTTAAAGGTAATAGAGAAGCAATTAAAATAATTTGATTAAGGGAATATAACTAATAGAAAATAACTGCAGTGATGTATATAACGAACATTGAGCTTTTCATAAATGCACTAGCATCGGGACTTCGTAAAAGAGTAGTTACACTCCACACGCCTTAATATCGCTAGCAGACAACTACTTAGAGCCGTGCTACACCATTCGTCTCATAGATGTGACCAATTCCAGCAAATTAGTGCACTAAGTGTCCGCCAAGATGGATACGTAAAGAAACCGCAAGCTTAATGTGGAGCCGAATGACTTCGCTTGTGACAGCTAAAGAATACAGCGGCGGCTTTTCAACACGAGCCCAATATGCTCTCACGCAGAATTGTTCTACATAAATCGACGATATTGTGTGCGAGTCAGTGGCAGGATAGGAATGAAATTTTTAAAGGAATGACATGAAAATTTCAAAATGAAAGGCGAAGGTGGTCCAGCCGAGCTCCTTCGTATTGACTGGACACGACGAAATTGTTCGTGCGGCTACGTGCGCTAACATATAGAGGTGAGTGCATTAGCCGTGTCGTATCGAATGATATGAAAAGGCCAAATAAAACAAAAGTTCAGGTGGGAATGACACGGGAACACCTGGAGGCCCGAACCCCAACCCTGAACCAGATCTCCGGTTAAGCCATGGACTGGTCATCGGTAACAGCATACGCATGGAAAGATCGAATGCACTACTTGACATGTTTTTGTAGTGTCAATGAACATGCCGCGGTATACCACAGAGCCCACAGCTAGCAACAAAACGGTTTTGTTCATGCTTCTGTGATGTTGCGCATGAGGGTTTAAGTGCGTGTCTTTTACCTTTTTTATTTATTTTTACTTATTTCATACTGCAGATCATAGTAGAGATCAAAGCAGAACATCTTCGCCTTTCACAAGCAGACTCCTTTCCATATCCCCTACCTCCTTATATTTATTTTATTTTATTAATTATTAATTTATTTATTTATTTTTGCTGGAAGCTTGCATTCACCGCTGGCACAAATTTCACCGGCTTCGTCTTGTCTAAAAAAACCAACGTTGATCACCGTGCCGGCGAAGTTAAATAAAACTGCAGCAGTAGGTTTCCTTCAACATCTAGGGATCTTTCACTTCACATGTTCACCTGGAGGCCCGAACCCCAGCCCTGAAGTATATTTCCGGTTCAGGGTTGCAGACCCTGAACCGGAGACTCTCGGTCTTATCAAGCGACGTTCTTGATAAGACCGAGAGTGTTAGTTTAATTTTGCCCTTATAATGCAGACAGACCCAAATTAAGACATTAGGTAAAGAAATAATTATCTTCACTTAAGAGTAGCTGATTAGAATAGTAATGTCGTACTCCTGGCGTAGTTCATACGTTAAATCCGTGATCGAGTGCAACTAAAGCACGACTTCGGCTTACTTCGGCTGTTTACTGATTGGATGATCATCACAGCGAACGACAGAAGTGAAGAACGGAACAGAAAAAAAAGAAAAAGATGCAACGCTCCACCGCCAGTCCGCTTCCGAAGTTAACCCGTAGTCGCAGTGGAGCACAGCGCAGGCAACGAAAGGGAAAGAGGGGGGAGCAGCGGAAAGCGTGGGCATGACGGCTCGACAAGCGGCAACTTTGGTGGCGGAAAACAAACATTCGGGCCCGACACGTCATTCCGCCGTGTCGCGCAGGTTCTATATCCGCGCTCCGTCCGTGTCCGGAGCCGAACGGGACGAGATTCGCGGAAAAGGCCGGCGAGAATGACCCAGGGAAAACAAAAGAAGCGGGAGGGAAGGGGCATAAAAGACCCCTTCACCGAAACAAAAATCGAAGGGAAAAGAAAAGGAACAGAGCCAGAAGGAAGAAGAGAAGGGGGCTCGCCGGGAGTGGGCAGGGCGGGGAGGTGGGAGTGGAGGGCGGCAGACAGCTCAGGGCACGTACACACGCAGACACCCAAAGAAACACGGCTCGGCCCCTGCCTCGCACTGGCTGTGTAAACAGGCGACAGGAAAAGCCAACCTGGGTAGAAAGCTGCGGCAGTGCAGAGGTCCGGGACGCGCTAAACAAACTGGCCTGTCTGCGAGCCAGTCAATGCTGTCAGAAGGATTCGCGCGAGGGATAACGTGCATTCGCAAGGGCGAGGAAAACGGTGCTTCCCGCCTTCCAACCCTCCTACCGCGGCCTTGCGTCTTTCAGTGCTTCTCTCCCCTTTCGAACCGGTGAGAACAGTGGGGAGAGTGGAAGGAGGAAACCGGCCTCGCGGAAACCGAAGAAACAAAACTCCGGGATCCCAGGGGCAAGCGCGTGCTAACGAGGCATTCCGTAGTAGGGGATATGGCCGTAATCTCGGATCAATGCCGCATTTGCTCGGACCTCTGGATCAGCTGGCGAATTATCTGTGTCGACGCCAAACGTCCCGCATGTTCCGTAGTTCCTAAGTTAAGGGCCTTGGCACAGTTTCTTAGCTCCAAATACGCGGACGTTTAGTCGCAGAAGTTTACAAAACTGGCCATGAGGGAGCAAAGAAGAAATTCGAAGCCTGTTAGTCATTACCAACTACGCAACGCCCGAAAAGAGGACAGCTGTGAATCCTAGTTGGCTATCAAGTGCTTTCCACTGGCTTGAAACGAATAGTGGAGTCGCCTGTTGGATATTTCCTTTTCCCAAGAGCGTCTTCGTTGCTCTCTCAGTTAAACAATTTGGTGCTCGTAGCTGATTTCAAAATTTCAAAAGGGACATGTAACGTGAGACGACGATCTTAGATAAAGCTCTTACACGCTGCTGGAATAGAACTCAGCTGGTCTAGCTGGTAGCACTCTAGTTTAGGGCGAAAATAAAGTTTTTAATCAATGCAAGTATGATTAACTACTTTTCATGCGTTAGGTAAAACTTTCAACTATACGCTTGGAAAGCTTGAAGTAAATTTGTATGGATACCGCCTTTGTTCTAATTTTAACTCAAGTTTTTCCCTCCAGCAAATGTGTTATCACCGGTGCGGACAATAACAACATTTAAGCTGCTTTGACAAGCTGATATCGCTAGGTCCAGAATAATTGGGGCAATGCACTGCCAAAACGGAATGTGTTTCCAGGAGTGGAGCAATTTTCCATTGCCATTGCCGTGTTGCTTCGAAGGAAGTCTCTACGGCTTCTTTGGAAATTTCACCATTGGAAAACATTATCCTGCTCCACAGCCAGAACAATGATTGATATTTATCCGGTGTGCTCCACTACGGTGCTCCTTAGATATCAAGCCCCATATGCCATGCCAACGTCGGCGCGGAGTTGTGGGGGTGCTGTGGAGAGCGTAGGCGCTGGCCCCGACTCAAGCAGTTCATGACAAAGTAACGTGGCGGTGCATCATTCACGTAACCACAGCATCCCAAATTTAACTGCCTGCCGGGTGAATGAACAACTGTGTTTCCTTGTCTGACAGTGCCCCGCCGTATACTATATTCCGTCTGCGCAAACCCCGGAAGCGTTGTGAAAACAGACCCCCAAGGCAGGGCGGGGCCGGCTGACAAGGAAGCCCCGCTGAAGCCGGTGCGGCGTAACACAACCCTTGAGCGGCTCACCCCTCGCCGTATGGGCATTCTGCAGCCTTTGCTCCCATCTCGACGCCTCTTTTCTCCTCATTGCTTTTTTTTTTATCCTTTCCTCTCTTCCTTTTGTTATCCGTTTAAGCCCTAGCTTCGTCCGTCTTTTCTTTTATATTTTGCTGGTATTATTTCCTCTTCTTTTTGCTTTTATTATCTATCGTCTCATCTATGAGGCGTAAGGCGCTCCAGTGCAGAGAAGGGCAACCTCATGAGGTTATATAGACTCGAATCTCATGAGGTTGCCTACCTCCGTTCAACGCTGTATCAGAGTCCCCATACTGTGTAACTAATATAGCTCAAAGAATCCTTTCTTTATTCTCCATTGAAGGCTGCAGTTGCGTGGCAGATAAACAAACGTCGAATGTCGTTCTGTTGCTGCAGTGCCGAAGGTGACGAAATGGCTGGTTTGATTTCTGGGAACCTCACGAAGTTGCCAACCCCTTATGCAGTCTTACAGTTGCATTTCCCTATAATATTTGCGTTCGGCTAAATTTAGCTCGAGGGATTTAGTGTTAGGGGGATGGTGCATGGAGACAGCTTCATCCAAACTCTCTGGATGGTCAATGACTGACTAAACACAGGGACAACATCAAGGAAAATTTTTTCATTAGTCGTGAGTTCGGCCCTTTTATACACTCCGGCAATATTTATTGCTAAAAAAACATGAAAAATACTTTCTATTTTACTCTGTTTTTATTATTTTAGCTTTTGTAGCTTTGTTGTCGTTCGTTCGGCAGCAATAGAACCATTCTTTGCTGAGAAATTTGGTATTGGACACAGAATACGTTTTTCCGGCCACTTAGCTCTAACTCGTGATGTTGGTCATATAGCATAAGAATTGCATTTGGAAACCCCGTGCTTGCTAACTGGAAGTAGGGGGCGTGTGTTCTAGCACCGAAGATATGCTAGCAAACGTACATGACGTCACTGCATTTTGTTAAAGGAACCTGCCGCTACAATCATCATATTCAGCCGGACTACACCCACTGCAGGGCGAAAGCCTCTCCCATGTTCCTCCAATTAACTCGGTCCTGCAGGGCGAACACCTCTCCCATCTTCCTCCAATTGGCTCGCATGTGCTAGTTGCATCCACTTGACCACTGCGATCTTCTTAACCTCACCCACCCACCTAACTTTCTACCGCCCCCTGCTACATTTTTCTTCTCTTGGAATTCAGTTTGTTGCCCTGAGCGACCATCGGTTATCCTCTCTTCGCACTACATGTCTTTCCCATGCCCATTTCTTCTTGATTTCCACTAGAATGTCAGTACCGTGAGTTATTTCTCCGACCCACTTTGCACGTTTCCTATCTCTTAACGTTACCCCTACCATTTTTCGTTCCGTAGCCCTCTACGTTGTCCTCAACTTAGGTAGAACCCTTTTCGTTGGCCTCAACGTTAGAATCCCATAGGTGAGCACAGGTAAGATGCAACTGTTGTATACTTTCCTCTTGAGAGATACCGGTAAGCTGCTAGTCATAATCTGCGAGTGCTTGCCAAATGCGCTCCATCGCAACCTTATTATTTTTGTTATTTCCCTTTCAAGGACCGGATCTGCAGCTACTACCTGCCTTCAGTTCAGTTCAGTTCAGTTCAGTTCAGTTGTTCAGTCGTGTCTGACTCTTCGTGACCCTATGGACCATATCACGCCAACTGGCCATAGGGTTTTCATGGCAGGAAATGGAGTGCACGTTGCCATTACCTTCTCCAGTGAATCACATTTTGTCAGAACTCTCTGCCGTGACCTGCCTATCTTGGGTGGCCCTACACAGCAGAGTTCATGACTTCATCGAGTTTCGCAAGCCCCTCCGCCACGACAAGGCAGTGATCCATGAAGGGGTCTACTACCTGCCTTAAGTAGACATATTCGCCTACTACTTACAGTGCTTTGCTACCTGATGTAAACTACTGTTCCTTCCCGAGGCTATTGAACATTACCTTAGTCTTCTGCATATTGATTTTCAAATCTACCTTTCTGCTTTTCCTGTCCAGATCATCAATCATTCTTTGCAGTTCACCCCCGAGTTACTTAGCAAGGCAATGTCATCAGTGAATTTCAAATTACTGAGGTATTCTCCATCTATCCTTATCCCTAACTGCTCCCATTCCAGCTCTCTCAGTACTTCCTCTACGCAGGCTGTGAACAGTACTGGGAAGATCTTGTCTCTTTGCCTAACACCTTTCTTTATAGGAATTTGTTGCTTTCTTCATGCAGAACTATGGTTGCTACGCAGCTACTATATATATCTTCCAGTACTTTCACATACGGCTCGTCTACACCATGATTTCGCAATGCCTGCATGACCGCCGAGGTTTCTATTGAGTCAAATGCTTTTTTCGTAATCAATAAATGCTATATATCAGGGCTGGTTATATTCCGAGCATTTTTTATACCACCTGGTTGAATGGTATGGATATGATCGATAGTAGAGTACCCTTTCCGAAAAGCTGCCTGATCTTTTGCTTTATTGAAGTCTATGATTGTCTTGATTCTATTAGCGTTTACCTTAGTAAATAGCTTATACGTATCAGATAATCAGCTGATTTGTCTGTAATTTTTCAAGTCCTTAGCGTCCCTTTTATTAGGAATTAAAATAACGGTTGCGGGCTTCCATGGTTCCGGTATACCGTCGGCGACGCAAGGCCTTGCGTGTACAGTGTTGCCAGTTTTTCTAGCACGATATCCTCCCCCCCCCCCCCCCCCCCCCTTTAAGAGATCTGCAGTTACCTGATCCTTTGCAGCTGCTTTCTCCCTTTTTAGATTTTCTAAAGCTTTCTTAACCTCGTCCTGCGTCACTGGCGGAACGCCTGACTTGTTTTCCCTACTACCAATCTCATTACTATCCTGACTACTTTGGTTACTTTGAAGACTTACAGATCAGTATAGAACTCTTCGGCTCCTTTTACTACCTTGTCCATATTTGTGATGACGTTCCCGCCTTGTCCCTTAGCGCATGCATCTGATTATTGCCTATGCCCCATTTCTTCTCGCTTTAAGGCTTCCCCCGTTTTTCACACATGCTCAATTTTCTCCATTTTATACTTCCTTACAGCGGCCACTTTATGCTTATTTATTAGCTTCGATATCTCGGCCAATCCGATGTGGTCTGTTGCATTGGAAGCTTTCATACTCTGGCGTTTCTTAATCAAATCTTTCGTCTCCTTGGACAGCTTACCGGTATCGTCTTTAACTATCTATATACCGCCTATATACTTCTACAGCGCATTCAATAATGATCTCTTTGAAATTATTGTTCATTGCCTCTAGGCTAATGTCGTCATCCTCGGTTAGAGACGAATATCTATTTAGTAGCGAGATTCTGAACTTTTCTGTCCTCCCCCTCATCGCTAATTTGTTGATGGACTTCTTTCTTACTAATCTGTTGCGTTCTTTCTTCAGATTTAGGCTAATTCGGGACCTCACCATCCTGTGGTCACTGCATTGCACTTTCCCGATTATTTCTACATCTTGCATAATGGCGGGGGTTGAACACATTATGAAGTCAATTTCATTTTTAGTCTCCCCGTTCGGACTTTTCCATGTCCATTTCCGGTTCTTCCGTTTGCTGAAGAAGGTATTCATGATTTTTAAGTTATTGCGCTCTGCAAACTCAACCAGTAACTCCCTCCTGCTACTCCTAGAACCAATGCCATAGTCACCTACTGCCTGGTCTCCTGCCTGCTTTTTCCCCACCTTGGCATTGAAGTCGCCCCTTAGTACAGTATACTGCGTCTTTACTTTTCGCATTGCCGATTCTACATCTTCGTAGAAGCTTTTAACTGCCTGATCATCATGACTACATGCATAGGTGTCTAGGCCTGTACAACCTTCAGTTTATATATATAGCTTGTTAAGCTTAATTACGATGCATGCCACCTCCTCATTGTAGCTTTAAAATTCCTCTATATTACCAGCTATATCCTTATAGGCAAGAAAACCTACTCCTAGTTCTTGCCTCTCCGGTATACCACAGACTATGCGTGTAATCACCGTCAGGAAAATGCTTCAAGCAGAATAAGTTTGCTTTGGTCAGCTTGAATTTATCTCTCTTCTTAGCAGCGTCCCGTTGCTCTGCGAGCTTTTGGCATTGCGAGAAACCATAGAAGATGGCATCGTCGCGGCCACAGGCATCCAAACGCATGCACAGCAGTGTTGGATAGGGTGCACAAGGCTAAGTTAACATGTTTTATACGTCCACAACGCACGCAAAACGGGTAACAGCGCGCCCCGAAAGATCTCTCGGGTGGCTCAGTGCGGCTTAGGCTCAACAAAGTGACGTCACATCGGGCAGCATGTGTAGCATGCGGGAGGTTTCCTCTCCGCTGTCCTCTAAAGCGGTCGCGCAGAGCGCGGGAGATTTGAATGGCACGTTTCCCGTCGGCGATTGTGCAGGTGTTTTCTGCATAATAAAGAAACAAATACCTTCACCGATGTGATCACCGAATAATCTCCTTCAAAACTTTAGAGTATTAGTCAATTTGAAAACCGCCTGAGGGCCCTTTCAGTCAAATTTCCCGCATTCACTTTGCCGCCACAGTCACGAAAGAAATTACGTATGCTTCTCTGCGTACCATGCGACGGCAAGTGCGGCATTCGCACTTCCACCACATTACATGCGTAGCGAGAGCCGCATTTGAGACAGAGGGACATATTGCCTCGTTTTGTTTTCCTTCTATCCTCCAGGCCAATAAAGCGTCGCATCCGAAGACTGTAGAAAACGCTGAAAAAGCCACGTCAAACTTTCGAGATCCATACCCCACCAATCTTATTTTCCTAACGCTCGAAACGAGAGAAGATCAACTATTTTCCAAATCGTTGCATCAACGGGAGCGGTGTACTGGTATCAAGTGCTCAAAGTATTCTAACGATGAGCGCGGCATCACGGCGCCAGCTTAGAAGAGCGTTCAGCGAGTTTTGCTTTGCGCAGTGCCCAACCTCCCGTAGTAGCACGGAGCTTCGAAAGTACGAAATCGGACAGCGCACATGCTACACGCTTATATTTTAGCACCCAAAGAAAGCGAATAGCAGCCTTATACTGCAGCTACCCCGGAGAGCAGCGGCCACCGACAGCAACCGCCACACTGCCAATCGGGTTAGCTCCCTGACCGGCGGAGCAGCTCGGTTACTTTTGGCAAAGACGGTAACCACGCCGTCGATTAATTTCCTACCGCAAACCAGCCTGTAACCTGTGTAGCAGATGGATGCTAAATGGGAAGCAAGATGGTATATGACGTCACCCTAAACGCTGCACAAACAAGTGTTGAGTCACAACTTTGATACGAAACATGTTTTATATATATATATATATATATTTTTTTTTTTTGCCACTTCCTGTTCACGCTACTCAAGAAGTAGGTGAGGCTTTCGCCTTAATAAAACAGACTGCTTTGTACGGTATTTTTGACGAAAATCTGAACTGTCAAAGTCTTAGTGCGGCGCACAGCGGAAGAAGTTCTGACTACTCCAGATTCTCTGCACATGCTTTTTACGCATTTTATTTCGCGACTTTGCCAGGACCGCAGGGCTCCTGGGTCGCTGCGGCATGTCGGCGGTGTATGAGCGGCGGTCCTTTCAAAGCGCCTTTCCAATTCAACTACACCCGGTGCGGACAGCGAGCGCGAAACGCACAATGCGCGCTGCCACACTCCATTAGCAATTAGTTCTCGACTTCGCCGTCAGGAAATCCATTTCCTAGTCTTTCTTTTCACCGCGGTTCAGCGGCTATGCTTTGCAGTGCGGCCGACTCATGTGGCGACGAGATTCCTTTGCACCAGAGTTCTGTAAAGAAATGGCTCTCTTTTTTGCCTAAGAGCTTTAAAGCGGGACCGGCGGGCAGCGCAAAGTGTGCATCAATTAGTTTACGCAAGGTAGTTTTTTTTTATTTTCATGCGTCATTAAAGAACTTCCAAATGAAGACGTGAAGTTGACTGAGTTGAGTTCGGTGAGCGCACTTGCTCATGCAGCTGCGCTCAGAGCAAGTTGTCTGCATGCCAAATAACCAGGAATATGTGGTGTCTTGGCGCTTCTGTGCATTACACTTAATTTTCGCAGTTCTATAACTTTTTTTTTTTTTTTACCGGTTTTCGGGTCGTAATTTAAATGCTGCCTGAGGTACCTCGGTGCGGTCTGTACAGGTGGGCCGTACAGCAAGGCGCACATTATGAGCGTAATATAGTGCTCAGGGATTGAACGAATAATTAACTCGAAATAGCTAGTCAACCTTTGTAGATTCGAGTTTAGCGGCCAAAAATATATTAAGAATTGAAGATTGGTAGTTATAAAGGCTGACTTCAGCTTTTTTTTTTTTTTTTCTTATCGGCAAGCCAGTTCGAAATATTTAACTTCACAAATGCGCAATGTTTAGCTTTTAAAGTTGGCTTTTCTCAATGCCCTTTTTAAAGTAGTGTCGCTCACATTTCTAAAACAGCAAATACGGAAGCTGTCTGCATATTGTATGCCGTAAAAGCAGTTGATGTGATTTCCGTGACAATAATATAGGCCTAGCGACGCCATTTTAAAGATGTGCATTGCTGGAAGCCGACGAACTAAAAGAAAAAAGAAGAAAAAAAAAACATTCGACGGGAAATATTTTTTAGAGCGAAGCTGAAATGCCTTTTGTTTTTTTGACGATTTTTCGAGGTGCGTGCATCAGAATATATGAAACTTGTAGATTAGGTTCACGAAGTGGTTTCGCGCTACCATTTAAAGTTGTGCCCTAATGTTCCGTTAAAATTGCGACAATGTTCTGGCTTCACCTGAATGCATTGCAGCAGTGCGATGAAACTAGAAGATGACGTCATTATGGGTGACGCTTAGAATTTCAACAGTTTTAGCCACTTTTTTCTGCGACTCGCCCGATGCTGCCGAGCAACGCCTCGCGGTCTTTACCTTCGTTGGCGTTGGTCTTCTTCATCGGAGCAAATGTTTCCGCATTGAAATTGCATCACCTCTACAAACAACGTCATCATTGGTATCCCTACTTGTTATTGTGTACTCTGGAGAAGACTGAATGCCGAAATAGATTTATTCAGTGATTACGCTGTCAATTTAAATGCTAGCGCACACCGGTTTGACGTGATTTAACCTTGCTCTTCATACATACGACTCCTTTAATTTAGTGCAATTCTAAAACCGCTTCACTTGCCCTTTAAGGCATTGCCGATAAAGAACATTTTAAAAACTGGATTTAGCTCATATGTTTACAGTCTATAATATTTCAATCTTATGTCGGCCCTTTAAATCAAAAGAAAAAATGCCGATTGGTTAATTTTAGTTAATTTTTCTTTTCAAAATTGAGGTGTACATAATATCCACTGTGCTATACAATCCATCTGCACTTACCACACCGACGTATCTTCCGCAAGGTTTAAAATCGTCCTCGTCATCATCTTCACCAACATCATCAGCCTGACTATACCCACTGCAGGGCGAAACCCTCTCCCATTTTCCTCCAATTAATCCGGTCCTGTGCTAGCTGCATCCACTTGACCCCTGGGAACTTCTTAACCTCATCTGTCCATCTAACTTTCTGCCGCCCCCTGCTACGCTTTCCTTCTCTTGGAATCCAGTTTGTTATCCTAAGCGACCATCGGTTATCCTCTATTCGCACTACATGTCCTGCCCATGCCCATTTCGTCTTCTTAACTTCCGCTAGAATGTCAGTAAGTCGAGTTATTTCTCTGACTCACTCTGTACGCTTTCTATCTCTTAACGTTACCCCTACCATTTATCGTTCCATAGCCATCTGGGTTGTCCTCAACTTAAGTAGAACCCTCTTGGTTAGCCTCCACGTTTCAGCCCCATAGGTGAGTATAGGCAAGATGCAACTGTTGTATACTTTCCTTGTGAGCGATACCAGAAAGCTGTTAGTCATAATCTGCGAGTGCTTGCCAAAAAAGGATTTAAAATAAATGTCTGTAAACAGTTTTAGGGGCACACATACCCGGTATATGCATCAGCAAGCGTTAGAAGAGTTCGGTTTGGGACCAAAAGATGAGAAATTTCTTTCAGCGATACGCTCTCAACGATGAACTTCGAACAGTTTGAAACACAACAAAACCGCCTCAAAGGGGCACCTGATTTCAAACGCCACGCACTATTTTCGCAAAAATTAGTTTTTTTTTTTCCTATATATATCCAAGTAGTGCAAGGAAAGCCGGCTAACTTATCTTGCAAAGCGAAATTTCAATGCCTATTTTTTGCTTGTATATGGAGCATTAAATTACACCAAAGCGTAATATTTGCGAAAAGAATCTAAAGTGTTAATATAAGCAGTTAAACACACAATACCTATTCCTTTTTTCAGACACTGTAGTCTTGAAAAGTATTAATTTAATTTTTTACCTCCAACGGACTTAAAAATGATGGAAATTATAACTAGTTTTTATCAAGGTCGCGGCCAGTAGTGTGAGCTGTTTTTAAATGTAGTGGCCTCAATTATTTTTGAAGAGGTGTACACTTTATGGAGGTCGTGTTGTCGGACATGCCATAACAATATTTTACTTGCCAGAAATCATGTAACACTGCTTTTCCTTCTATACACAGCTGCAACACAGCAGTCAGATGCGCCTCAGGACTAATCATGAAGCGAAATATTAGCTTTAAACGCCAGGAAAATTCGGCTCACCCGTTGGTCTATCGTAGTATACGTATGCACATTCATATTTCTCCTGCCGCCGTGGCTCAGTGATCAGAGCGCTCAACTGCTGATCCAGAGGACGCAGATTCGATCTCATCCACAGCGGCCGCCTTTCCATGCGAGCCACACGCATCGTGCCCATGCAGTGTGCGATGTCAGTGCATAATAAACAACACCTGGTGATCGATATCAACCGGATGCTATCATTATGGCCTCCCTTATATTATAAGCCTGAGTCGCTTTTGAGGTTAAACCTCACACTTTTTTAAAATAACTACGTGTTTTGTTTTTTTTTTTTCATAAATCAACTTATCTCCTCTTTACAGCAAGCTTTTTTGCTTACGAATGACCAACATATTTCGTTTTGTATTTGTTTGTTTCGAAATTTAATGCTTTTGTGTATTTGCCACAACTCACCTCTTTAATGTTTTGATGCGACTGCGGGCAAATAAAACGAAATGAAAGGAGAGATATCCGCTAGAAATGCAGAACATTTACTCGCAGATAGCCGACACAAGTCAGGCGTACGAAAGTAAACATAATTATAAAGTCGCGCTAATGACAAATTAAGGTTAACCTATGTTGATTCATTACCAGCACATTAATGCCGAAAAAGCTGCATTCACTGAATATGTCTTGTTTAGTGGTGCGTGTACCGCGCTATTTCCCCAACTTCATACAGTGTACCGCATTACACTGCCGGGCCTACTACATAACCCGTGAAGGGTCGTCATTCTTTCATTGGTGGGATAGCTGGTTTATATGAGGAGTCAGCGATATTCCGTGCTGTAAACCACGAAATCCTATATGCAGATCCAGAAGTTTCTAGTTTTCTGCTCCCTTTTTTTCCTGCCCCTATTTCGAAAGTTTTCTGTCGGATACGAATCTAGAACGAGACCGCAGATATCGCTCAAAGTAAACACTTCTGTCAATGGCCTCGAACATTTTTCATGACGCTGCGGTTAATTTGATAAGGCCATGGCGAATCCCCTTTCATGTGCAGCACTGTCCAATGGGATTATCCATGACGTCATGAAAATCATGCTACTGGCAGGAGGGCCCACTTGGAGGGTCATGGCCGGGTCGTTCTGAGTATAGTTTAAATAAAAAAAAATTTGCCGACGAATACGTTACTTCCAAACGCGAAGTTTGAGCGCAGCTCGTCAGCTGTTTCACCTTTTCGATAGATTAAGGCAAAGATTTCGAGCAAGACATGTATGTACAGTTACAGACAAGTTCTTTAATTTTTCACACATATTTCTTCAAGCAACACTCCACTAACAGTTCTTGACTGTCATGAAGGAAGCTAGCTTTGTGGTTGGAGAAATAAAGAGAGCAATTAAGTTATCGGGAGGCTGCAGGAGGCAGCGTGTGGGCCCATAGGAACTTTGCGCGGCGAGGAGATAGCATCGACTGACTTATGCCGCTGACACCGGAAGCGATTTCAAGACAACGTGGCTCTGCGTTTCGGCTTCGGATGCATGCACCGTGATCAGCTGATGGCAACCGGAGAACACCGTCGCCGCCACGCAGGAAAGGGGGGGGGGGGGGGTACACGCAGCAGCGAACGGTCGTGGCAGGAGCGCGCGCAGCAAACGGAGAACATGCGCAGTCGCCGCCACGCAGGAAGAGGGGGGTTGAGCTGGGGGACTGAGATTGCGGCAGAGCTGGTTACGAGGCACGACGCCGACGAGGCGAAACCCAGGCACAGGCGACAAAGAGCTGTGCTCTAAAAGCAATTTTGCAGCTTAGCTCGGCTAAGCCCGGTGTATCGTCGCCTAAACGAGGACCCTCGGAGTTGCGTCCGAGGTAGGGCTCCCGTTCCAGAAACAGCGTTCGAGCTCAGATTCGGAGCTGGCGCACTTCTTTCTTCCACACATCTGCGCGTCTTCGTCTTCAGCGCATGCTACATTATACCCCCCCCCCCCCTTCCATTCGGGAAACATCGGCCCGATTCTAAATTGAAGTGGGGCAGAATAGTTGTCACTGTTACTTGGCATGAAAAGGCTTAAAGCGGACCACGTGGGCCACTTCAGAACGCTTGGAACGTCGGGGCTCTGGGGCTTCACGAGGAACGACTTCATAGTCCAGGCCTCGAACTATGAAGCCTCGGACGCAACTGCGAGGGTCCTTGTTTACGCGGCATTTGGTGGAGGTGCTGGATGTGACTTTCATGCGCCGGTTCCCCCTACAAGCCGGGACCCAAGCCCAGGACGCACCCCTCAGGTGGAGACCCCAGTACATCAGAGTAGACGCCGACTGCAAGGTCTGCCTCCCGAGTGTGATCCTTTCTCTTTCCAGAAACCAACTTGAAACGTTGGTGTAAGCGTGATGAATCCGCCAGTATAGAGAACTCTGGTCCTGCTCCCCCACCAGCGGGATTCATCACGTTTCCACGGCCTGCCCCATGACGACGCTGAAGACTGATTGGAGCAATTAGACCGGGTGGCTGTCTTCAACACCTGGAACGCTGACTTCAAGCTGCGCCATGTATACTTCACACTGGAAGACTCTACGAGGACATGGCTTGAAAATCACGAAACCGGACTTCGAACATGGGACACATTGAAGGCGGAATTGTTGCATACGTTCACCAGCACACTTCGCAAGGAAAAAGCTGCGCTGCTTTTAAATAGCCGAATACAACATCCGAATGAAAGTGTGACGATCTACACCGAAGAGATGAAGCTACTCTTTCGACACGCAGACCAGACCATGTCGGAAGATAAGAGAGAGAGAGTGCAGAACTTTTTATTTATTCCAGCGGATGAAGAGGCTCCGGCCCTCCGTCGCTTGGGATGGATGGCGGGTGCCCCGCCTCAGACGCAGGCCGGCAGACGTTGTTGGCCGGCGGCGTCCCAGGCCAGCTGGATGGCGGCTAGCTGGAGCTCAGGGTCCGAGCAGCGCAGCATGGTCTCCCAGAGTTGCGGCGTCAGATTTAGACCCCTCCCGGGAGAAAAGGGGCAGTCCCAGAGGATGTGTTCGAGGGTCCCTCTCGAGTCACAGTTTGCACACAATTCAGATCTTTCTCCTGGGAGCATATGGCTCACCAGGAGCGGGTGCGGAAATGTCCCAGTCTGAAGGCGACGCCAGGCGACGGCCTGCCTGAAATTTAGGGTAGGGGCTGGCGCAGCAGCCACCCGTCTACTGAGTCTATAATGCTGCAGAATTTCTGTGTAAGATTTGGCACACTCTATGGTCCCCGCTCCAAGTCCCCCCTCTCTGCCGCCGGCTCGGTGGTAGAGCCCTCGAGCCATGGCATGGGCGGATTCGTTGCCGGGAACGCCAGTGTGCGATGGAGTCCAAATCAGCTGTATAGTTCGTGAGATTGGTGATTGCTGTAATATTCGATTTGCCTGGGGAGCAATCAACCCACGACTGTAATTTCGTATGGCAGTTCTGCTGTCGCAGATCACGAAACGCGCCTTTGTCTGGGCGCAGGCTAAAGCTACAGCCACTTCCTCAGCTGCCTCAGGAGATCTAGTTTTCAGGGTGACCGCGGTGATCGGTCTACCCGACCCATTCGATACCGCTGCAACCATAAAGGGGCTTGCCCCTCCGGCAGCATCTACAAAGGCTACTTCCTCCGGCGGCAGGCGGCTAAATTTCTTACTGAGCATTTGAGCTCTTTTTTCCCGACGCTCCGTATGGTGTTCGGGATGCATGCTTTTTGGCAGCGGAGGTATCCATAGCCTGTCCCGTACAGCCTTGTCTATTTCAGATTTTGTCTGAGCGCCTCCCCAAGTGTCGTTGCCCAGTTTTTCTAGAATGGATCTGCCTGCGGCGGTTAGGCGGAGCCGTTCTACCTGTGAAGTGCGCACCGCTTCCGCGATTTCATCCCATGTGTTATGGATGCCCAGTTGCAGGAGGCTAGCGGTGGAAGTACAGCGCGGGAGTCCAAGGGCTCTTTTAATACTTGTGCGGATGAGGCTCTCTAATTTCTGTCGTTCTGCTGCCTTAAGGGGTAAGTATGGCGTAGAATAGCTGATTCGACTAATGATAAATGCCTGGATTACGCGCACAAGATTTTTTTCCTTTAGTCCTCTGCCTTTACTCGAAACTCGGCGGATGAGGCTAACTGTTTGAGATACATGCCGCTCAAGCTTTTTAATAGTTTCTCCGTTGTAGCCATTATCTTGGAGAAGGAGACCTAATATACGGATCTGCGATACCTGGGGAACTTGATGTCCTTGTACCAAAATCTGTATATCCACTTTACGCTCTTTCCGCAGGCACCGTGGATTGTAAATTAAGAATTCTGATTTTTCCGGCGAGCAAGTAAGTCCACGTTCTGCTACAAACCGCACGATCGTGTCCACCGCCTCTTGTAGCGTGTGTTCAATTACGGCATCGCTACCCCGGCTGATCCATAGTGTAATGTCGTCAGCATAAATACGAAAATTTAAATGAGGGTAACGTCGTAGTTGTTCTGGTAATTTTGCCATTGCTACGTTGAAGAGAAGAGGCGAGAGTACCGAGCCCTGAGGAGTACCCCTACTGCCCAGAGGGAAAAGTGACGATGTGCTATCGCGAAATTTAAAGCGGGCACTACGCCCACTCAAAAAGTTTTTGATGTAGTTATACGTTTTTGTCCCTACATTCAATGCTGATAGGCCGTCCATGACTCCCTGGTGTGAGATATTATCAAATGCCTTCTTTAGATCGAGGCCAAGGATGGCCTTAGTATCTTTACTCTTGGACCGGATAATGTCATGTTCCAACTGGACCATGAGGTCCTGAGTCGAGAGATGAGAGCGGAAGCCTATCATTTCCCGCGGGAAAAGGTCGTGTCTATCAATATATTTGGTGAGCCTGGTTAGGATAACATGCTCTAGTAGCTTTCCCAAGCATGATGTTAGGGATATTGGCCGTAGATTGTCTATCCGAAGTGGCTTACCAGGCATTTTATTAGTGATACCATCTGGGCCCGGTGCCGTGTTGGTTCTAAGCCGAAAAATCTCTGCTCTTACTTCTGCCGTGCTAATAGGGGCATCAAGCTTATCATTGGCGTCCCCTAAGTAATCAGGAAGGGGCATCCTGCTTGTATCGCTAACATACAAGTCTTGCAACTGAAAAGTGCGCCATTTGATGAAAGGTGTTAAAGAACAATTGTTTGCTGGCCTAGTGCGAAGTCCACTAACAGTAGGCGAATTCATCAGTGAAGCGACCACCATCAAAAAGGCACTTGACATGCGCGCCCGGCAATACCAGCGCACTGCTGTGTCCATGGTCGCCGCCAGTGCAAGTGAAGCCATACAATTTTCCACTGAATCGTTGCGTGATACGATCTGGGCGATAGTCCGGAAAGAGGTGGGCAAATACCTGCTAATTCCACCACAGCCACACATCACCACAGGTTTTGATATTATCCGTGAAGAAGTACAACAGGCGCTGGGCATGCCCTCACCCGTCACAGCACCCAGCACCTCCACCAAACGTCGCGTAAACGAGGACCCTCGCAGTTGCATCCGAGGCAGCGCTGAGGTTCCAGAAACAGCGTTCGAGCTCAGGCTCGGAGCTAGCGCACTTCTCTCTTCCACACCTCTGCGCGTCTTCGTCGTCAGCGCATGCTACAATATAAGGTAAACCTTTGTTATGCTTGGTTATGCTGTGTTGCTAAGCCAGGTTATACTCATAAAGATAGCCTAGTTTAGTTAGCGGAAGTTAGATTAAGAATGGTCTGACGCGGTTTGCTGCTGCTTAACTCCCTGAAGGCTGTCTGCAAACGTCCAGGAAACGCATCCGAAGCACCGGTTCCACTGCGCGACTCCTTCATGGCTGTCTGTGAACTGAAGGACACTACAGCTTGGTCTAGGCTACACGAAGGTATCGAGGGCATTTTGAAGGGGGAATTCCCAGGAGGCGAGCCAAATAGCAAACGGTGGTGGTGGAGGAAAAGGGTAGGCAAGGGACTGCAAAGCTGTGTGGCATTCTGTGAGGTAATGTTTTATATATGTGAAGATATGTACCGTTAGGAATAAAGGGGTTACGAAAAAAGAAGAGCATCCGCCTCGTATTCGGGAGGTAACAGGTTCGATCCCCTGTGTCGCTGGGTGCCTACCGGTTCCCAATGGGTAGAAAATTTCACTCGGCCTGTTGCTCGGCTCTTCTGGGGTGAAATGCTTAGGAAAAGTAACCACGGACCAAGAATGCCACATAATGGGCTTTTGCCGCGCGAGGCGGACTTATTGTTGTCCGATGGCGGAACAGATTACTGCTCCATCGGCACAACTATTTGGGACCTATGACCCCTTTCCCAAGCATTTCACCCCGAAGAGCCGAGCACCAGGCCGGCTCCGAAGCGGCGTCGTTGTGGAAGAGCATCTGCCTCGCATTCGGGAGGTACCCGGTTCAATCCTTGGTGCCGCCATGTGCCCACCGGTTTTTCAATGTGTACAAGCTTTCCCCCGCCTTCGTGCTCGGATCTTTGGGGTGAAATGCTTGGGAAAGAGGTCCCAAAAAGTTGTGCCGGTGGGACTGTGATTCGTTCCGCCATCAAACTACGATAAATCCGCCTGGCGCGGCAAAAGCCCATTATGTGCCCTGCTCCTGCTGCCACAGGATTGGCCACAGAGTATATGAAATGGAACCTTGTCTACCCAGCCTTAATGGCCTGGACTTCCCTCCTGGGAGTGTTAACATAGAGCATCAATACATTACAAAGACAACCACTAGACAGCGCAGTAACACA
This sequence comes from Amblyomma maculatum, assembly GCF_055883805.1. Lineage (NCBI taxonomy): Eukaryota > Metazoa > Arthropoda > Arachnida > Ixodida > Ixodidae > Amblyomma > Amblyomma maculatum. The sequence goes on from NC_139344.1 coordinate 57,678,896, forward strand.
CATAGCACAACCTTGGTAGTGTGCTGTTCAAAACAGGATGAGTGCCCCGAAGGGCGTGCCGGAGTTTCGGGAGCCTCTCCCAGGTGTATCCCCTAAGCGAACCGGTCGCCAGTGTGGGGCACACCTGTACCCAACCTTTATTCCGGTGGGTGTCCGGCTGTGGGCTTCAAACCAACCACCTCCCGTAGCCGAGGCGGGGGACCAGACCACTTGGCCACGACTGCGGTGGGTGAATAAAGAGAAGCAGCAAGTGTGCGAACTAAAAGAAGCAAAGCAGCAGCAGAAGAAGAAGAAGCGAGCACCTCCGGCTCTGGGCGCGGCACCTATGAATAAGGAGCGGGGCGCCGGCTCCGCTCGCCGCACCGGAGGGGTAAAATCTGACCCGACGATGACGTTGGCTCCTGTTAGGCTAGTAAAGCTCTCGCTTTAAAAGGTCGATCCTTAAGATTATCAGTATAGCTATAGGTACTTGTTTTATCCTTATGTTACTCTTGTAAATCATTTAAAAACGATATGTAAATTCCTTAAAAGAAATGTCGCTATATTCCGGTTAAATGTCATATTCTACGTGATGGGGAGAGTATATTTGCAGGTCGTGAACAAAACGTTTCACGCCATGGTGACATAACATCTACGTCGGAGCCTCCTTGTCGTTCGTTCCTTCCTCCATGTTCCTTGACGGTTCCTTGAGGGCGCGCGTATTTTTGTTTATTTTTTCCCGGCGGCTGGTTGGCGTGCACGGTGAAATGAGGTGGCGGAGGGAGCCGCGAAGTTTGCTTCTCCGTAGCGCATGGATGTTCGTGGTGAGGCCGAGAAGCGGGAGGGCCAAGGGAGCTAAAATATGATTTATTCCATGGCATTACGTACTCTTCATGACATAAAGTGGAGAATGCAACGCTGACAGCTTCATCAGCGAGGGGTCCTCATACGGGCTGGGGCATATTCTTTAGGACATAGGTACTCGGTAGGTCTTTCTGCGGTCTGGTATCCCCTGCTGTCACTGGCAGCGCGTTTGAGTAGAGCTGCTTTCGGTCGCTTTTTGCGTTCACCGGTTTTACAAAATAAGAAAAACCTTCGGTACAGCAAAGTTATGGGAATATCTTGTAACTTTTTCTATTTAGTGACTCTCTTTGTATTATTAAGCACCCAAAAATTCGTCACAGGGGGTTCGTGAATCTTGTATAGAAAGTAAGAAAAAATAGACCAAGACAGCCAGCCCTATGGAAGTGCGCCAGCCACGCGCGAGCATTTATGCTATGAGTGCTTCGTTTTAGAAATCTGACTCGACACCCGAGTAATATGCCATTTTGCCGTTCTCCACTGTGTCCACTGGCATATCTGCTCGTGGCATTCCTCGCTACAGCTATACACCGCCCCTCCAAGCGAGCGGCATGTGCAGCTTGGATATGTTATTGGAAAGACGTTCGAAACTCTACCACGATTCTGGCAGGCCACGCGCTCCCATCAATGTACTGTGTCGTGCCCCGAGGCGCCAGGCCAGCTTACCAGCCCCGCCTGTCATCTTTCCAGCGAGTCGGACATAAAAGATCGATGACAGCACAGCCTCCCTCCCCCTTATTTTTTGTTTTTTGACAAGGTGCGTGGACGTGATGTAGTGTATATGAGCACTAGCTCATTAATATGCCACGTGTTTCCTGCAAACATTATCCTTCTGTGTGTGAACCAGGTGTCGGTTCATGCAAATCTAACAACCTACCCTTTATTAACGTGCACTTCTTCAGTCCTTGGCATCTTATTGTTACCTGTACCCCGCCGCGGTGACTAAGTGGTTAGGGCGCTGGACTACTGAGCCGGAAGATCCGGAGAAACGCAGTGCGCCTGTGAACTGTGCGACGTCTGTGCATGTGAAAGAACACCAAGTGGTCTAAATTATCCGGACTCCTAAATTGTGGCATTCCTCATAACTTTTGGCGCTTTAAACAGCATAAGCCATAAGCCTTAATTATCACTACCTGGGAGTATATATCAATTTAATTTGTACTGCGCCTCTTGCTATAACATGTAATTCTTTAGTCCCGAGAGACAAGTCTCATGGGCACCATATGTAGTGTTTGTCTGATGAGGACACAGCGCAACGTAGTCGATAGATCTTATCTCCACAATAAATTTCCTCGGGGCCCTCTGCCGCTGCGTTATGCACACTCTATATCTCAATGTTATTCACCCGTTAATATTGTTCAAGCTCTGATAGCTATAATAAAGCGAAAGTTTTAAGGCACCAATTCAGCGGAAAAGCCGGCGTTGTCCTCTCGACCTCCGGCCTACTCCCGAAAAACCCCTGACTGGCCGGCCGGGTCATGAAGTCACACAATATGTCGCCTAGAATTTTAAGCACCCCACAACACTCAAACGAAACGCGACGTCACGCATGAAAAGAAAGTGATTAAAACACGATGTTGAATGCAAAATAAATGTTGCCCCATTTCTGCAATGGTTTTATATTTACACATAAATTATTCTCGCTTAAAAATATGTCAAGAATTTCAGGTTGCCGGCTATTGGTTCACGCCCACAACCTTTGGTTTGCAAGGCAGAGGCATTACCGACAAAGCCACCTAATGCACCCAGCGATTTATATGTATGTTATGTGGTCTTTTGCGTAAAGTGGTATATTAGGACTGTGTTTGCAATTAGTAGGATGAGGCCGCTATCATGTCAAAGTGTGACGCTTAACTACCGGGCGGCGCTTAAGCTCATTTTTTGGACATCTCACCGTATCGCTTGGAGTTTTAAATTTTTCATTGGTTGCTTTAACGGCCGTACTTTCAAGAGTAATTTGGCATCATGGGTTTTAGAGCCTCATAAAAAACTCATATGAATGCCGCGGACCGTTTAGCTTCTTTAAGTTTTGATTCGTATACGGTCATATCACTTTACACTGAGCGCGCAAGCTTACCTCGATGCTCGATTATAGCGAGCAATGCATAGCGAGCTCTACTGCGTTTGTTTGAGAGTTCCGCTTTATTCCTGCACCTAGTATGGTGACTACCTCATGAGTTCACAGATGGCGCCACATACTCGTGCGCCACTTGTTTCATCTCGCCTCGCGCTGGACAGCAAACATCGTCGCCTTCATCGTCGTGCACAGGCACGCGAGCGTTATGATAGCAGAAGCCTATCATACCTTGCATAAAAATGGGACACACTTTCGAGCTGTGCAGTAAACATCGTCGTCTTCATGACGTTTCGACTGCAAAACACTCTCGCGCTGGCATTAAACATCGTTGCCTTCATGAAGTTGCATCTGCACCGCTCATTCGTTTAACCTAGGTAAATTTATACTAGATATATTACGCTATATATCTAGCCATTTTTTCTAGGTGTTGCTTAATAATATAAGTTGTCGGTGGCTAACGCTCGTGAAACTTGGTTCGAGGGTAGTTGAACCTCGGCAATTTTTTTGCTTCACTGAAGAGTTCAGTGATTTGATTTCTGTATAGCTCAGTGAGGGCATAGGCATGCAGAAAACGCCGAGTGGTATGCAAGAGTAGCCATGTGTGTGTGTGTGTGTGTGTGTGTGTGTGTGTGTGTGTGTGTGTGTGTGTGTGTGTGTGTGTGTGTGTGTGTGTGTGTGTGTGTGTGTGTGTGTGTGTGTGTGTGTGTGTGTGTGTGTGTGTGTGTGTGTGTGTGTGTGTGTGTGTGTGTGTGTGTGTGTGCGCGTGTGCGTGTGCGTGTGCATGTGTGTGTGTGTGTGTGTGTGTGTGTGTGTGTGTGTGTGTGTGTGTGTGTGTGTGTGTGTGTGTGTGTGTGTGTGTGTGTGTGTGTGTGTGTGTGTGTGTGTGTGTGTGTGTGTGTGTGTGTGTGTGTGTGTGTGTGCGCGCGCGCGTGCTCGAAAGGGAAACATTCAAGTTCTACTTATAGCTGTCAAGTACTACAGATCACTAGGAATAGCTCAAACGCATGCTCTTGGCAATTACAGAAGATATACTTATGGAACATATGCTCACTGAGTTAACTAATGCCTAATTGTTCAGGTCGCGCTGATTACCCCCTCAGGACGGTGTTTACATTATATTGGCACACTAATTCCTATTCTAAATATTTTACACCACGTGCAGCATGGGGCTGAAACGCCCTCCTGGACTCATATCCGCTTTTCAGTATCAGCAGCATACTTCAAAACGCTTTAGTCAACTAGGTATACTCAGAAGCCTCTCAACGTATACTCGTGCTCTTTATTTAGAAGTCGTTGGCCTTAGAAGGAAGCCCAATCATGAAGAAAAGGCGGCTTCCGGCTGTAATGGCGTGCACGTATGCCTCCTGTCAATGTTTCAAAGTGAAGAGAAGAAAACCTCCTCTCCACTTGTAGGAGAAAAGAATGAGTGACCGGAAGCTGGCTGCCACGGGAAGGATCCTCAAAAACATGACTTCGTGAAATTGTTACTGGCTGCTGTCCCACACAAGGATCCATATTATAGTGCGTGGGACATTGTGTGGGACCCTTATTTCGCCAAAGACCATCAAAGTGGAGCGGGTGCAGCATCTCGCTGCCAGGTTTATTTTATCCGATTATCATATGTGCGAGTGCTCCGTCACCACCATTAGAACTCCTGCATGTGCGGCAACATATGTCTAGACTGAAGTTTTAATATTTAATGTACCATAATAAAATTGGGAAGCCACGGGATGAATATATTTTTCGACGACCACTACTTAGGTCCACAGGGGTGAGCCATTCCTTAATAATTAATAAGATTGTACTTTTTCATGACAACAGACCTTCAGGTTTCGTTTTTGTCTTGCATGATTGAGCCCTGGACTGTCTGTCATCCTGTATTGTTGAATGTTACATTGTGAACAAATTGGAAGAGTTATTATTCATGCATTGTAATGCGGTCCTTCTTGAGCAACACTGTCTGCTGCAGTTACAAATAAATAAATTATATAAATGGCTCATCAAAAATGAATATGACTGAGAATGGCTCAACAAGAGTTATAAGAACAACTCCGCACAGACCGCCGGAAGGTTGCTCGGCAGTTCAAAGAAATACTTGGCAAAGTAGTAGTAGTTCTAGTAGTGGTAATTGCACTGGGTAGTGGTTTTAGTAGTAGTGGTAGTGGTAGCAGTAGGGGTATTAGTAGTAGAGGAAGATGTAAAAGAAGTAGACGAAGTAAAAGAAGAAGAGCAGACGACGAGTAAAATCTGAAGAAGTAGGAGAAGTAGAAAAGGGTGTAAGCAGAAGTAGAAGGCGTTGAAATAGAAGGAGACCTTTATTAAACCAAAACTTACAGGCAGAGCATGCAGACGGCCTTACGACAATACATAAAGAGTAGGTAGGAAGTAGAAGAGAAAGAAAAGGAAGGAGAAGACTAAATTTCGACTCATGCAGTGATGATACTTTCTACGTTTTATAATGCAACAATATTATACACACTCCTCTATGTATTCCTCATGAGGGCATTGACAAACGAAATACACCTATAATTACTGGTGCTGTAAGTATTTTATGCACCATTAATTCACTTTTTTCTAGCAAAATTTTGCGGACTTAGTTACCCTTTCTTGCTAAATCTGTGAAACGGTAGAGGCAAGGTAGATCTTAGTGCGCAACCAGCTCCGCCTATGTGGCATGTCAGCTTGATTTCTTGATGCAAAGTACTTCCCCGTAACAATTATATGGAACATCATGCCGTATGTTTCCCGCAAATGGCACGTATATTGAACAAAAAAAAAAGAAATGCTATATATATATATTTTTTTTTGGAAGCGTGGATAGCGCTTACAATAGACGAATCAATGCATCTGATGCTCTCGTTCTATGTGCTTTTCCATGAATGTTTGCCCAAGACCTCTTTCCTGCCCTAATATCAGGCAGCCTACCACTTGAGCGGAAGCAGGAGGGGGGGAGGGGGGGGGGGCATTTTAAACCAGTCATGGTGTGGTGGGGGTTAATAATCTCCTCCCTACCTTTCTCTTTTCCTTGGATCGTTGCCTTCCTCGATGTGCGAATACTCAGGGTGGGGTCACCCACTCGTGCTCTTGGATAGATAGACCGCGGGTGCGCAAAGTGTACCACGTCACCGCGGCTAGAGCGGAGAAGAACAGCTTCCTCCGCGCCCGTCGCTCTGTTTGGGTCTTAAATCTTGCCGCTCCAGTACGCGCTCACTCTTGATACTTGCCAGCTCCCCCTTCCTGCACGCTATAATCTAAGTGGGCCTAAAAGTGAACGCGACAGCCCAAGGAAAATATTTATTGCGTAGACGTGCCGACGAGAACAGACTTCTTCCGATCCCGGTCGCAGGTCTTCTTTTTCGGTTTTAGTGTATACGGCGGGAGCATATCTTGTGCATAACACTCCGATAAAAACAGGCGTGTGTCGCTGCATGGTGCGTGCCACAATCTAGCACAACTGGCTGGGACGGGAAAAAAGGCGTGGTAATGGCATGGTAGTACAGCTTGTCGTCCAGTGTAAACCGCAAATTGTTTTGCATGAACGTGACAAAATTATTCCTCAGACAGACGATCGAAAGTGCGGACGATAGGTGCGGACATAGGTAGAGTCATGTATAAGACAAAGACAGTGGTTGTGGGTCGACAATCCCAAGTTCCAAGCGCGTGTACTTGACTGACTATAATCTTGGATGCACTCCGGGAACCGCAGACCTGCACAGAATAGAAGAAACTGTCTAGTATCAAAGTAAAGAAGAATGGCACAGTTGCTCTTGATGCGTCGCCATTTTCATGCCCTTCATTGCGTCCTGCACACTTAAGAGAAGAAAAAAAAGCGCACTTCTTGACAAGGTGGCGTTCCAAACACTTTCCGGTCCAGATCAAGACGGAATGGTAATGTGGTCTCCTAACGCAGCTCACTTTGAGCCAAGACCGCTCTGTTCGCAATTAATATTTTTTGAGTGGTTCGGAGAAGGAGCAGCATCCGTCAGCAGGGGTACGTCAGTGGCCTCAGCACTGTTGCGCTTAAATCGGCGCAAAAGCCATAGCGAGCCGAGGCGTGTGGGACTGGAGCCATTATTCCGTTCCAATTTTGTAGC
>NC_139344.1:57690906-57698406 GCF_055883805.1 Amblyomma maculatum
TACATACATACATACATACATACATACATACATACATACATACATACATACATACATACATACATACATAATGTTTTTAGCGGTAATGCTCATTCATGCACCCCACCAGATACGGAATGCTCGGTTTCTTCGTGGACGGCTTGAATGAATTAGCAGTTCTACATTTGTATTCCGTTGCCACTGCTTTGTGATCAGAGGGTGTTCTGAGTTTAACTTGAAGAGAAGCAGCTTTTACTGGTGGGTTTAAAAAACAAAATTTTAAGACCCGTCTACAAGATAGGAAGCCAGCTTTATATTACTGAAACGAAATCAATCACTCTGGAGACAACCACGACGGTGCGTGAAAATATGAGCAACCTGAAGCGTAAAACCATAAACTCTTACAGCCACCGCCACGACTTATCTGCTGCTTAGTTCGTTTTAAGAGGTGTTTTGTAGGCACCCGATATTCTATTACTAACAGCGAACCTGTTGAAAGTTTTCCATTCGCGTATATTACGAGGAAAGAATGAATGCCTCATAATTTCCCCTTTGTTTTCTGGATAATTTTCGCATTAACGAAACAGTAATGCGTTTGAAATATTTGGTCCATACAAGCATCGTCCATAACTTTAGTAGTCCATATTAACGAGCCACGAGAAAGATTTCGCCAGCGTAGGATTATCGCTACTCATGGAGGGAAATCGATAGGAATGTGAGGCAAGCAACTTTATATTTCGGTGATTTTCCACAGTTTCGGTGATGTGCGGAAGGGGGATAAGGGGGGGGGGGGGGGGGGCAGAGACCCGAAATTTACTTAACAAGGGAGAGTGAATCTGCTTCAGTGTCAGAAAAATGGCACTTTCAAAGTGCCTTTCGTGGGCGCCCCAATATATGACCCATACTTTCTGGCCATTTCTGCGGTCCCGAGCCGTAAGCTGAATTCGCTGCCAGGGCAATAAAAGAGAGCAAGAGAAGTGTGAACAAACGGTGCGGGGAGGCCTCCTGGCGGAATATGCAGAGCGGAATAATTTTTCCCCATCTATTCCCGCCAACTGAATGAACGCATCGCAGTTGATGGGCAGCAGAAGATGCGTCGATTGATATTTCACAGGCAAATACACACCCTTGTGCACCAACAGCGCCTTTGTTTTGTTTTGACTGTCGAAAAAAATAATTAGTGTTTTCTTTACGCTGTACAGGCGACCGCTGTTATTTACACTTTGAGAATAGTGTCAGAAATAAGCATTAAAAACAATGTTCTTCCGCTTTGTCTTACCTACTAAAGAGCCGTTATCCGTGACAAGTGAGCTCTCCATGATGAGACGCTTGAACAGAAAAAATCGTGATGCAGGATGGAATTTTGTGATGTATGGATGCGAGAGTTGGACTGTGAAAAAGGCTGACCGCCGAAGAATTGACGCGTTTGAATTGTGGTGCTGGCGAAGACTCTTAAGAGTTCCTTGGACTGCCAGAAGATCAAATCAGTCGATATTGTCGACCATAAACCCTGACTGCTCATTGGAGGGTCAAATTCTAAAGTTAAAGCTCAGCTACTTTGGTCATCTGATGAGAAGAGAGGAGTCGCTGGAGAAAGATTTGATGTTGGGAAAGGTTGAGGGTCGCCGGAGAAGGGGTAGGCAGCGAACGCGATGGTTAGATGGCATTCTCGAGGCATTGCAGATGAAGCTATGTGATGTTAAGAAGATAGTGAGAGACCGGAAAGCGTGGCGTGACATGGTCCATAGGGTCACGAAGAGTCGGACACGACTGAACGTCTGAACTGAACTGAAGGATGGAATTGGTGCACGGCCGCTCCAGTTGCTCTTATCGCTCACATTCTGGACGGCGGAAGAAGTCTTTGAAGCTGACGGCCTGCCGCCGCCTCGGCCAAACCACAACGTGAAATCTGTCGCAAGCTTCTCGAAGCCAGAATACGTGGCTACGATCTCACTTACCAGCCACTATTAGCTTGGGCTCTGTTTCTACATCAGTCGTCGTATATACTTCGCTTCATGTTTTAATTTACTTTCGTGATGTTTCAACACAGACAACAGCAAAGTGTTCTTATTTTCATTACACATACTGAGAAAAATCCTTGCATTAAACATTAATTGTTTATGAATCGTTCATAGCAGAAAATTAAACGGAGCTCTTGTATGTGCTTCATGCGTCAATGGTTATACGGTAGTACTTTTTCGCGCAGTTCCTCAGATCTAATAGATAGTCTGAGTCGCTTTAGCATGTTAAAGCTGACATACCAAACCAATAGAAGCGAAGCAAGTTTCTTAAAGGAAGTTTCTAAATTGATATCAAAATTTTTAATCTCCTTGCTCACTATTCGCATATTTTGTTAAGTGCCCGGACGTGACAGAAACGCTGCCAGCCACTGTTGGGAAAATTCCTTGCGCAATTTCGTCCCAAAGCTGCCGTGCATGGCTCTATACTTGCAGAACTATGCGAGGCATTCGAACGTAAGGGGTAGGAACGTAGCTTATTGTTACATACAGCAGCCGTAGTTGACACCATGCACACTGATCACGTATTGAAGCAGAACTGCAAAATTACGCAACAGTTACACTCTAAAAGAAACTACACAACTGTCCAATGAACACAAACTAAAGCGCTACTGTTCTGTTACTTTCATAGAGGTGAGGCATGCCGATAAACTTAACGAAAGCGTGTGAAATATATTAGGGGATCTTGAGGCACACCGTTGTGCAAATCAATCCCAATTTATGCCTTGTCCGTGGCCGTTAAAATCAGCCCAAGGAGTACCAGGCTGCAGGCTGTTTATGTCCACGCGTAATGCACACAAGGCGTGCTAACCAATGCATCCACTATATATATATATATATATATATATATATATATATATATATATATATATATATATATATATATATATATATACATAGACGTGGTTTGCTTGTTAATTATGGGCCAGAGTTAAATTCAAACAGTATGTCACACAACTTTCCCGATTATCTATTTTATTCCAACTGTCACAACACCTGCTTTGAGGTGTCGTGACAAGGCAGAAGAAGAAGCTGAAGATTCAAGGATAGGAAGCGGAAGCTTCCTATATATATATATATATATATATATATATATATATATATATATATATATATATATATATATATATATATATATATATATATATATATATATATATATATATATATATATATATATATATATATATCTTGCGCACCACAGGAAATTGTTTAGCAAATGAATAATTAGTTCATTAGGTAAGTTGTCTAATTCACTAAATATTGACTTGAGACAATAAATGTGATTTGCGAAGTTGGAGGCGTTTTCAGAACGGCCATTCTATTACTTGCGATAAATAAGGACTCAAATGTACCTCTTTTTCCGAGATCAAAAGAAAGCCGCCAAGATACGAAAAAACATCACATGACTAGCGCATTCGCGGGCCATGATATTGCTGCTGTCAGTGTCAGCCCTCCCACGCTTGCAGGAACTGCAACAAGCGGGTGCCAAAGAAAGGAAATTTCCACCGTGGCGGCACGAGCCCGGCCATTCTAGTAAAATCAATGTAAAGGGCACGCGATAACCATGCGTTGCAGCAACGCTCAGCTTTCGCATTTCCACAGGGCAGATTCTGCGGTTCCCTCGCTATTTCTATTTGCTATTTTTGTTACAATGTGCAATTAAAGGACATGAAATGTCCGCCGGGGTGGTGCAGTGGTTACGGCGCTCGACTACTGTGCCCAAGGACTGCGGGATCAAATCCTGGCTTCGGCAGCCGCTTTTCAATAGAGGCGGAAGGCAAGGCGCCTCTGTGCTGTTCGATGTCAGTGCACGTTAAATAAGCCCAAGAGGTCGAAAATCCCGGAGTCCTCCACTACGGCGCCTCTCATAGCCTGAGTCGCTTTGGGACGTTAAATCCACAACCAAATACATGCAAGGATACTTAACTGCGGATATACTGACACTGGTGTCATTCTAGCCGGCAGCGAAATTTAACGTGATAGCGTTGTAGCGACTGGCGTGGCAAGCGTCCGCCGCACGCCGAAAGACGGCCTGGATCTCAGAGGCGCCGGACCACGTGCACGTGCCGAAGAGAAGGAAGCAGCGCCGGCACGAGACCTTCGGAACGCTCGGGACCTTCGCCTCGGCCGGACGCTAGTTCCGCCGCCTCTTCAGCTTCTCAAATAATGTGGCCGTGGTCGCCGTTGCCTGGCGACCTCCACAGCGTTAAAGGTTCCAGAAAATCAGGCGTCGGCGTTGTCTGCGTTGGGAGTGAAAAATCGTGAGCATGCCTCTAGCAGGTTGTATACTTGGCTGGTGGCTTGGTCGGGCTCTGATTGGGCGGTGGATTGCGTGACGTCACAGGCCCATATGATGCGGCAGAGTTAGCAGCAGATGCCAAATGAGGTATTTGTTTGAAGGGGGTGGCATGGTAATCGAATCTTCCGGAACTCTCGGATCCGGAGTCAGATATGCTGTTCTACAGGACCCGCAGGTATACATACGCTAGTAGGGCTTGGTTAAAGCGGTGCTTCGTATTTATGCCGAATGGTATTTCACATTGCGGCGTCGCTTACGACAGTACGCTAATGGACGAGAGTGAGATAATAGAGGCACAAATTAAGCGGTTAGTGATTATGCGAGAAGCAATGTGCACGTACACGAAAGAGGATCTGGATGCAAGCGGGGCCACAAACGCCAGCTTCCCCATGCGCGTAACAAAGCCCTGACGCTTCTCATTGATGTCTCTTAGAGCATTAATTGAGAATCATCGCGTTCCTTAACGCATTTATACGCCTGTTCATTAAAGTTTACTACCAGAAGTATCTGCATAACCGTGCAAATTAATTCATGTTGTACGCTTTGTAGTGGCGCGAAAAGAAAAAATATTGTGTTCGCCTGGGTGTAAAAGAGAGAAAGAAAAAAAAACACGAACATTTGAAAACAAACCGGAGGTAAAGAAGTCCCTGCCAGGTTAGTAAGCGCCAAACGGCCACAGCGTCATGCGCGACTAAAAATAGGTGTTACCGACGCCGAGTTGTCTCCAAGAGTCTGAGCGAAGGTAAATGAGCACCTCAAAGGGACCGGCTTGACAGGCGCCGCCTTGTGCCTTTTGGCCATTATACTTGGCTGGAGGTGAGCGGCAAAAAACTGAAGAGCAAGACCACCTGGAAAACGAACGGCTCATCTTTGTACCTACTAAGGTGCGCGCAGTTCTTGAAACGGTTAGACACTAAAATCCGCGCTTGAAATGCCTCAGAGAAAAGCAGAACACGCTGCAGGCTCTGTCGAGAAAAGGCGTTATATGGAATTATATGAAGTCACAGCAATCAGCGGCTTTTACGGCGTCAATTTTTTACCTTTTTCTTTTACGGGAATGGCAGAAATAATAAATGCACAATGTCCTACACGGGTCCAGGGTTCTGTGACACTTTTTTAAATGTAAGGCAACCATAGGACGTTATTAGATACTGTGATGCACACGCTGATGGGCCTGGTCTATAACTTAGGCTTCCGATGCGTGGCAAATATTCGCTGCTCAAATCATTCGTGCCTTGCAGCAAGTAGTTAAACCTCATATAAAACCAATAAGCTTCGTTTTTGTTCTAAATAATTGAGGCAGCTGTGTAAAATTGCAATATATTTTTATGAATATATTGCTAGAACTGGCCTGGTTATGATTTTTTCTTTTTGTCCTGCACTCGTATATAAATAAATCTAACTGTCTAGAAAACTGAGTAAGCTTTGGAAAATTGTGAGGAAGCAAACTAGAAACCTGCCGAGGGAAGACCTGCGCATATATTATAGTTATAAATTATGTGAAAAAAATTTATAAACTGATTTGGTTTGTGTATACGGTTTAATCTCTCAAAGCGACACAGGCTTTGGGAGGCCGTAGTGGAGGGCTTCGGAAATTTTGACCACCTGAGGCTTTTTAACGTGCACTGACATATATATATATATATATATATATATATATATATACTCCTTCCCAGAAACAATAAACAAATTTCTGGATAATACTGAAGAAATCCCGATGTTTTAGGGCCTCTACGCATCTCTGGGTCACGTTCGGTGATATCAGAGGCCCTTTTGGGACAGCGGAAAGGTGAGGTACAGCTGATGTGATCAGTGTGGGTACAATAAAGGGACCGGTATACTGGCCCTGTAACATCGTGTTTTTTTCCTTCAAACGTTGGGGAGAGCACGTTTAAAATTTCTGCAAGGCTTGCCTCTAACAAGACGGTATTCCGTAATACATTTGATTATTAAAGACAAAGCAAAGCTGACCTCCAAATAAGTTTTCTTTCTTTCTTTCTTTCTTTCTTTCTTTCTTTCTTTCTTTCTTTCTTTCTTTCTTTCTTTCTTTCTTTCTTTCTTTCTTTCTTTCTTTCTTTCTTTCTTTCTTTCTTTCTTTCTTTCTTTCTTTCTTTCTTCAGTTCATTTGTTTTTTCTTCATGCTTTGGTCTTTCTGCACCTTCCTCTATTCATTTCTTCATACTCTGTTTTCTCTCGCATTAACATCTGAAACTGTCTGGCAGGAACAGTTACCCGTCGCAATCCTCGGCTAATATTTCTCTTCTTCTGGTAGCGTTAGTGAACCGTGTTACTGGACTAGCCAGCTTCTTAGCATCAACACAAGATCCACTCTGCCTGACAATGACCCACTGTCTGTGCATCCCGGCATGTGCCCGTCGCGACGACTGCCGCATAGCTCACTGTATGCGGCTGCAAAGCTAGCCAGCGGGCCTTGGGGGAACTCTTCATCTCTCTATAAGTCGCAACACATTCTTCGACTCTCGCGCAGCAATCTGTGTCAAGTCTCTTTTCTTGGGCGACAGCGGCAACCACCAATAGCGTTCCGAGCCGTTTCTCACACGCGGACCGACTGCGGCGGCTGTCTCCGCGCTCTGTCTCGTATAGTCCCGTTGAGTCCCGTACAGTCCTTGCGGCGGCGGCGTGCGCCCGCGGCGCAGACAAGGCAGCTCGCAGTGCTCGTTGTCAGAACCGCCTAGGGTGCAACCCGATCTGCCTCTTGAGGTCTGCTCGCGAAACCGGAGACCGCCGGCGGCCGCCGGAGCGTGACGTGCGCCCCCTCGCTACGGCGTCGCGCTCTCGCGGCGCGCACGTCCTCCGCCGTGGTCACAGTTGTCGCCGGCTCGGCGCCGGACCTGCCCTACACTCTCAACTAATCCCTCTATCGGCCTGCTTCTCGTAGCACCAACGTTGCAAGTGTCGGGTGGAGTAGAGTTTGCGGTGAGATTAGGCAAAAATGACGGTAGTGCACGGGGATAACGTGGCGGTAGTTGGGAAGTAGGCCTAATTACGCTATTTGCCGCTTTTACCAGAGTGAGATGGAGCGGGATATGCTTATTTGTAGCTCTGCAGAAAGGTTCCACTGAATGCAGGCGGTTCGGCCAGTGCACGTAAAAGTGTGCGTCCGATACTGGGCGTCCCGCTAGCCTTAGCCAAAAGTTAAAAAAGTAAATATTTGATGTAGGCCAAGGTAATGAGTTGTCA
>NC_139344.1:57703406-57738406 GCF_055883805.1 Amblyomma maculatum
TCGGCCTGTCCAGAGGCAGTCTTGGCGGCGATCGAGCAGCCATCCGCGCATCGACGGCGCTCGGTGCGCCAGATTGAGGGGGGACCAAGCGCCGCCTCTGCGTAACGCGCGCGCGGCCTCCGAAGCGCATATCTCTCTCCACAGCAGCAGCAACCGGTCGCGTAAGGCACAGATCACGGGGACAACGGCAGGATGATTTAGGAGACCGATCGCACGCGCGAGGAACGGGCGCAAGGAAAAGACAAACGCTCGGCGGCGTCACGACGAGTGAGGCCGGAATCTTTTCTACTACTTTTTCCCATGGAGAAGCGGCGCGCTGGAGGTGAGCTGGTGGCTCTTCGCTCTTGCTGCCGCCGTCTTCTTTATTTTTTATCGTATATTCCGCCGCGAGCTTCGCGAGGAGACCGAGGAGCGTTGAAATCGGGCCGTCCCATCGTCGGACGCGGGGGCCCCCCGATGTAGAGGGAAGGCAGCGGCGACCGATCTGGCTCGATCACCGGCTCATCGATCAGCGTGACAGACATCGTTTATTCTTTCCGCACGCCGCGAGAGACGCAAGGCCGCCAGCAGCTAGCCGTATATGCGCGCGGTTCGGCGGCAGCTAGACGCCGCGTCGTCGTTCGCGGCTTCTCCTGCGGCCGCGCAGCGGGGCGGGCGATTCCCGAGATGGCTGGTGAGAACTTACCGTCTCTGCCCGCCGGGGAAGCGATCATGGCGGGTGCTTGTGTAAATAAGAAGTGACTCAAGCTGGGAACACTCGGCGCTACCGTGCTGCATGTCTTCTTGGAGACCTGTTGACAATTGCAACTCCGTGCGTATAAGGCTTTAATTAAAATCCTGCAGAATTCTGGAAACATTTGGCACAACAAAGAATAGATTGTGTTCCCATCTTGAACATGGAAAAGTGAACCGCCAACGTCTAACAACTTCGGCTATGAGCGAAAGAAAACAAAAACAATTACCGGTGCATGCTTACAGCGATAAATCCAACAATGCAGAAAAGAAAAGGCGAGTAGGGAGGTTGAAAAAAGCCGTGGAAAGTTCTCTAAGGCTTATTTCTTTAGAGCCTCTGTAACTCGCCGTTTTAAACATTTTCTTGTGAAGTCCGCATTTCTCAATTTTCTTTCTCATTCATCGACAACTAAAACTGTTGCCACCTGCTTTACGGAACTGGCGACAACAACGCGTTGATTTAGCCACCGTACAAAATGTCTATAACGAAATTTTGTCTAGATCACACTAAGCCCTGTTCGTTATAACAAGGGCGCATAAATGACACTTGGTGCCCCTCTGCGCCTTCCTTGCCGCATTTTCTTTTTTTTTTTTTCATTAAGCTTTCACAAATTTTATTTTAGCGTAGAGATTTCTTCTAATACTGTTATTGCAATGTCTTGCACCGATAATGATGTCCGATATAAAAGTTATCTCAATTTCCTATTAGTGGCCACTGGTCACAGTCGGTGAACAAACACTTCCACTTCTAATGCTAGCAACCATATCGCGGTTCTTTTTGCTTCCACGAGAAGCATCACTTTCGAAATAATATGATCTTCTTGGTTTTTCATGACGAAAAATGCAATGCGTATGCTAAACAGTAAACAAAACTCACTCCCTGCCTTTCCAGAGTTGCACATGCATTTCAATTAAGCATCTGAAATGCAATGTTTAGGGAAATTTAAATGCTTATAGACGACTTCGAGTGAACGCAGTGCCGGCGGCTCACTTTACACTTGAAACATGCGTCAAGCCAAAGATTTTAATTCGAGTACACGTCATTTACCCGGGGACATGACGCAGCCTCTAGAAAAAAAAAAAAAAAAAAAAAAACATTCCTTGGTAGGAAACTATAGAGGCAAATATTCTGCCTCTTCGCTCACTAGCGACCTGCCTTGCCGTGCAAGACAAAACGCTTCCGCTGATGATTGACGGCCACGTACCATACTCTGAGAAAGAAGCAATAATCTCGTTCACGACGTAACCAAAAAGTGTTGCTCAAAATCGCTCAGTCGACTGGTAGCGCAGCGCTTTTGATATTCTTATAATGTTGTCGTGAGTTAAAAAGAGCTGCTACCAGACCTGAGGGTCGGTTAGGAACATTAATAAATTACTCGTCGGGGACGACGAAACAAAACAAACCGCTCTCCCAACGATGGCACTGTGACGTCACCTAGTTGCGTTCCAACCTCAAAAAAATTCAGAACGATTACTGTATCCCTTAAGGTGAAAATTTGAGTGCAGCTTTCTAGCTTTGGCGGCGCGAACGACGGGGCCTTCTCGATGGCCCCAACAGCCATTGGTTACTACAGTTGGTTAAGCCATTGATTACTACTAGTAGCAGTTGCAGTATGAGGGATCATTTCGGCGGCAATAATGTTCTGCTTCGGTGAAGCGAACTATAAGGGAACCCAACCTCAAGTTTGGCTGCGCGACTGCAGCGCGCGCTCTTCCCCAAGCGGCTGACATAACTAGAATTATTGTCCTGCCGCATATACCAACAGAATAACCAAACAATGTAAAAAGAACCAAAGTATGTCACCAGCCTCCACCCTAACCAAGTGCAATCAAGCTGAACCCTGGCTCCCTCTGCTCTAATAAATCATAGCCTCTCACGACGTCTACGTCTGGCATGCATGGATAGACCTAGCAGATTCTGGGATTAGGCATCAGGTGAATTATATGCCAATATGTTTTTTTTTTCTTTTGAAAACTTTCATTAGTTACAGTCGATTTTATATCAGTACTGCGAGGTGTGCAAAGCTTGAGTTCAGATTCATGCATCCGTAAATTGTTCGGAAAGTGCACGAGCAATATCTGCACGTTCGGGAAGGTGCAATTCTGTCTTGTTCGTTTCGCTAAAGCTCAGCTAATTTATAACCACAATGACGCATTATTCACAAACCGAGCTGCAGAATTGCTGGGGGTTGTTTCACGAGCCCGATCGCAGTGTACGTTTTTGAACCCACCTACGACAGCTTGACCCATAAAATATTGTTATGGTGCGGCAAGCTGATGAAGACAGGAGAAAGAGAATTGAGAGATGATGCTAGATGACCATGAGATGACGTTTAATGAAACGTTGGCGGGCCTAGCGCGAGCGCTCCCGCCCGCGCCCCTGCCCGCTTCTTCCAGGCTTCCTCGTCCTAACATTACCCGGTGACACCAAGTGATCGTCCCGATCGTGGACGAGGAAGTTTGTCGATGTTGATGACTCCATGACATGACGATATATACGATGAGCATATACTCATGGAAAGTTCGAGCATGTAAATCACGGCAGTGTGAGGTTACGATGACTCTTCTGAGATGCAGGATTCCTCGCTTAAATCTTTATTTATGTAGATGCGGGATCATCCCCACAAACCTTTGTGAGGCTTGCGGTGAAATTGAAAATATCGATCACTTCCTTCTCGCTTGCCGAAGGTTTTCAAATCAGAGGAGGGTGCATTTAGAAAGTCCAATTGCACGCTTGGGATTTACGTTATCGGTCCCGCTTCTACTCTCCTTCGGTGCGAGTGCGAAAGGATTTGCGTTGCCTGAAATTTGTCAGTACTTACATAACTACATAACAGCTACGGACAGATTCCCCTGCTAATTGCATTCCAAATTTACAAAACTACAAATTTTTGCATCATATTTTTTCATTGAATAACTTTTGTGATCTAAAACCTTTTGTTTTTGTTTAGTTGTCAATTACTTTATTACATTAATTCAGTTTGTGTAGGACATTTGGCAGTCCACACTGAACCCCGGCCAATCCCCCTTCGTGGGTATGTGCCAAATATCAAGGAAGAAGAAGAAGAAGAAGAAGAAGACATGACGATGGGCGTGAATGGATGGCTGAAGAAGAGGAAGAAGGAGGAAGACAACTGCTTGCCGCCACGATGATCGTCGGATGAAACCTGATCCAGGATGCTTTCGGACCACTGGTCTCCAAGATCCGATGGCCGAGGCCTAGGCACGCACCGCATGGCATGGGCAGGGGGTTGTCTTAAAGCGTAGCGGTGTCTTGGGTCGGCACTTTTGGTCAGTCGGGTCACACATGGCCATTCAGTTCTCTCGTTGTGTCTTGTGGTCGTGTGGATGGCTTCTTGGGTCAGTCTCTCCTTCGTCGGGTCTTGTGGTCTGGGCGGGGGACGGGGCGGAGGAACGGCAAGGTCTTGCTGGGTCCGGCAGGCTGGGGACCAGCCTTGCGATGCCTTCTAACCTTCTACCAATGGCGCAAGAAGTCGTAAGGCGCCGATGCTCCGGGCCAGGTTGAGGGGTGATGATGACATATACAGCACCTCCAACCAAACGTTACGGGGTGGCAAGCTGGTGAACACAGGAGAAAGAGAACTGAGAGATGATGTTCGATTACCGTGATATGACGTTTAATGAAATGTTGGCGGGCCTAGCGTGAGCGCTCCTGCCCGCGCCACTGCCCGATTCTTCCTCCTTCATCGTTTTTAACAATATTGTTAAGGGAAATATTCACAGTACAGCAATTGTCCACACCATTGAGGATGATCACAGCACAGCACTCGTCTGCGTCTTCTTCTTCTGGGAGTCTGTCGCACTTCTTTTTCGTCAGCACGGCCGGCGAATACCACTCAGTAACCCTACCTCCCCCGCCCCTCGGGAAAAGCACAGTTCCGGTGCGTTCTACGTTTGTGAAACAGAACGTGCATAATAGGGCTTTAGGCGGGACACATGCACTATTTCAGAGGATGGTGATCTGGACGAGGATTTCGGTGGCACAGATTCAACTTCGTATGTGACGCCTGTCACGGGGCGCAAAACTCGGTAAGGGCCTGTGTAACGGGGCAAAAGTTTTTCACACAAGCCCACGCGACGGCACGGCAGCCACAGCAAGACGAGTGACCCAGGAGTGTAGTGGACATCACGGTGGCGACTGTCTTACGGAACTTTTGAGAGTCTTGGGATGCAGAGAGCCTGGCATGAGCTATCCGGCGGGCATCATGAGCGCGGGCTACGGCATCACTGGCGTAAGTACTGGTGGCGTCTGCCGCGGGTAGTGAGGTGTCGAAGGGCAGTAACGGGTGTCGGCCAAATAACAGATAAAATGGGGAGTATCCAGCGGTAGAATGGACTGATGAATTTTAGGCGAATGTCGCAAAGGGTAAATGAACGTCCCAATCCCGGTGGTGGTCAGACACATACATGGACAGCATGTCTGTGAGGGTACGGTTTAGGCGCTCCGTGAGGCCGTTGGTCTGGGGGTGATAGGCTGTGGTGAATTTGTGACGGATGGAGCACGAACGGAGAATTTCGTCAACTACTCCCGACAGAAAGCAGCGGCCACGGTCAGTTAGTAGTTCACGAGGGGCACCATGATGTAGAATCACGTTTTCTAGGAGGAAGTCAGAGACGTCTGTGGCGCAGCTGGTCGGGATGGCTCTGGTAATAGCATACCGCGTAGCATAATCGGTGGCGACGGCGATCCATTTGTTCCCTGAGGCGGAAACTGGAAAGGGCCCAAGAAGGTCAAAACCTACAAGGGAAAACGGGTCAGTGGGTATGGGGATCGGTTGCAAATGGCCTGAAGGCAAAATTGTGGGTTTCTTTCGACCCTGATACAATTCACATGCGGCAGTGTATTGCTGGACGGAGCGATAGAGCCCCGGCCAGTAGAAGCGTCGGCGCAGGCTGTCGTATGTGCCAGAGACACCCAGGTGGCGAGCTGTTGGAGCATCATGAAACTGGTCAAGGATGGTGGAACGCAGATGTTGAGGAACGACGAGCAAAAGGCCTGCGCCGTCTGGTCGCATATTGCGTCGGTATAGGGTGTTCTCGTGAAGTACATATAAGGCAAGAGATGGATCAGGTCGGTCGCAGGTCAGACGGAGGATAATGGAATGGAGCAAAGGATCTAAGTGTTGTTCGTCGGCAATGTTAGAAAAGGACGACACAGACAAGACACATGCGTCATCGTCAGAGTCGGTAGGACTAGGGGAGTCGACGGGATGACGGGACAAGCAGTCTGCATCTTGGTGAAGCCGGCCGGACTTGTACACGACGGAAAATGTATACTCTTGTAATCGAAGCACCCAGCGCCCCAAACGGCCTGTAGGATCTTTGAGGGAGGAAAGCCAACACAAGGCATGATGGTCTGTTATAACAGTAAAATGCCGGCCAAACAAATAAGGGCGGAATTTTGTAATAGCCCAAACAAGTGCCAGGAACTCTCGCTCTGTGATAGAGTAATTTTGTTCGGACGTAGATAAGAGGCGGCTGGCATACGCAATCACCCTTGTGTGGCCGTGTTGCCGCTGGGCAAGTATAGCTCCAATGCCGTGGCCACTTGCGTCGGTGCGGAGTTCAGTATTGGCAGATGGGTTGAAATGGGCCAAGACGGGTGGAGTTGTGAGAGCAGCAATAAGTTCCGAGAAAGCTGCAACTAGTTCAGGCCCCCAGAGAATGAATCGTCTTTCTTTAGGAGATTGGTGAGAGGACGAGCTAGCGCTGCGAAATTCGGGACGAATCGTCGGAAATAAGAACATAGGCCAATAAAGGTTCGAACATCGCTGGATGAACGTGGAGTGCGAAAATCTCTGACGGCACGAATCTTGTCGGGGTCAGGCTGAACGCCGGCAGCATTAACCAAGTGACCAAGGACTTTGATTTGTCGGTGACCAAAGCTGCACTTTTTGGAGTTTAGTTGCAGTCCCGCGCGGCGAAAAAGCGCTAGGATTGTAGAAAGGCGACGGACATGGCTTTCAAATCTAGACGAGAAAACTATTACATCGTCAAGATAACACAAACAAGTGGTCCACTTGAAGCCTCGGAGCAAAGAGTCCATCATACGTTCGAAGGTTGCTGGGGCATTGCAAAGGCCAAAAGGCATGATTTGAATTGATAAAGGCCGTCAGGTGTGATGACAGCTGTTTTTTCACGGTCTCTCTCGTCGACAGAGATCTGCCAGTAGCCGGAACGAAGGTCGATGGACGAAAAGTAGCTGGCTCCGTGCAAAGTATCAAGCGCGTCGTCTATACGCGGAAGAGGATACACATCTTTTCTGGTTATCTTATTTAAATGACGATAGTCAACGCAGAATTTCCAACTGTTATCTTTCTTTTTGACCAACACAACAGGGGATGCCCAGGGGCTGCTGGAAGGCTCAATTATGTCGTTCGCCAATATTTTGTCGACCTCTGTTTGGATGACGCGTCGCTCGGCAAGCGAAACACGATAGGGCCGCCTGTGAATAGGACTGGCGTCACCGGTGTCAATGCGGTGACTGACAACTGTGGTTTGACCCAATGGGCGGGTACCGAAGTCAAAAAGGTCACTGTAGGTGAGCAAAAGCTGTTTTAACTCTGCGGCGAATTTAGGCTGGAGATCAGCTGCAATCATGCTTTTAAAAGGATCAGTGCGAGATGTAGAGGACGAGGAAGGTGTTGCAGGGACGGCATTTGGATTATCGGTAATCAGAGCTGAAATGGCACAATCGGTCATCGGCGACAGCTCTGCTAGTGAAATTCCCTCGGGGAGAACTTGATTTGATAAGCTGAAGTTAAGGACCGGGAGAGTGCTACGGTTCTGAGAGATATGCACAATCAGATGAGGAAGGGTGGCGTGCCGCTGCAAGATGACATCAGTAATGGGACACGCGAGATAGTCGCCGTCTGGGACGGGTGGGAACGGTGACATAGGGATGTAGACGGCAGCTTCAGGAGGAAGGCGGCAGAACTGTGCTGATCGAAGGCGGGGTTAGCAGGAGGGGTCTTCAGCGGAAGGTCCAAGCGAAGTAGGCCGGTAGAGCAGTCAATGAGGGCAGAGTGGGCTGTTAAAAAGTCAATGCCAAGGATAACGTCGTGGGGGCATTCTTGGAGGACGGTGAACAACACTGGAGCATGACGACCACCAATGGTAACTCGCGCTGTGCACATGCCAACCACGGCAGCACGGCTTCCATTGGCGACGCGAACTGTGGGCGACATGGCTGGAGTAAGGACTTTTTTGAGGCGACGGCGAAATGAGGAGCTGAGAACGGACAGTTGGGCGCCGGTATCAATGAGAGAAGAAACGGGAACACCATCCACAAGGACGTCGATGCGATTATTTTGTAGGGCAGGGGTCAGAAGAGGTTTTTCAGCCCGGGTCACAAATGCAGCGTCACCTCCGGGAGCTGCATTGGCTAGTTTTCCGGTATGTGGCTGGAATAGGACGGGGACAAACGGCGGCGCGGAAGAGAAGAACGCGAGCGTCGGGTCTGCGGGGATGGTGAACGGTTGGCATCACACCGGGGTCAACAGTGGTCTGGTCGGGGCGAGGTGAGGTATAGCGAGGGGCATAGTCTCCGCGGCGGTCGACGTAGGTGAATTGACGAGATGGCGTGTACTAACGGCTACGGCAGTGACGGGAAATGTGGCCAACGCTGGAACAAGTAAAGCAGATGGGACGATTGTCATGGGTACGCCACTCATTCGGATTGCGGTATCGATATCGGGGCGAGAAACCGGCGGTGGGTGAGGCAGCTGCAATTACTGGAGGGGCAGGTCCTGAATCCAAGGTGTCGGTGCGGCAGGTAGAAGGAAGACCCATATTGGCAACCTCTTGGCGAACAACAGCCTGAATGAGTGATATTGTAGCCAAGGTAATGTGGGGGGTAGGCGAGAGTGAAGCTGCAGGAGTCATTGCCTCGAGATCTTGGCGGACGATGCGGGTCAAAGTAGTGTCATTAGTTGGCGGTCGAGGAGGCGGAAGATCGACACAGGAAGAGCTGGCAGCCGTGTTCGGTAGACGGTCGAAACGATGAGATATGCGTCTCTGTTTCGCTTGTTCGAAACGTCGGCACACTTGTAGTACAGAGTCCATGGTGGAACAATCCCTGCATAAAAGGAGGTTGAAAGCATCGTCGGCAATGCATTTTACTATGTGGCCGACTTTATCCTCCTCAGGCATGGCGTGGTCGCCTTTGCGGCACAGGGATAGGACGTCCTGTATATAAGTGATGTAAGACTCTGTAGACGTTTGTGCGCGAGAAGCGAGCGCCTTTTTCGCGGCAAGGTGACGGCCAATGGGCTTTCCGAAGAGGTCATGGAGCTTCTGCTTACAGATGTCCCAAGATGTGAGGTCCTCCTCATGGGTCTCAAACCACACCCGCGCTGTCCCAGTCAAGTAAAAGATGATATTAGCAAGCATAAGTGTGGGATCCCACCTGTTGTGCTTGCTGACTCGTTCGTATAGGGCCAGCCAGTCGTCGACATCAATGTCGTCGGTCCCACAGAAGGTTCCGGGGTCACGGGGATGGGCCATGACGACAGCAGGTGCGGCGGCAGTAGATGTAGCGGCGTCAGTAGTCATAGTGGTGGTAATGATGCGTCGGCCGCTGCGGAGATCCAGCTTGTGACGGGGATCGAAAGATTCACCTCCACCAAGAGATGTTATACGGGAAATATTCACAGTATGGCAGTTGTCCACACCACTGAGAATGATCACAGCACAGCACTCGCACAGCACAGCACTCATATGCGTCTTCTTCTTCTGGGAGTCTGTCGCACTTCTTTTTCGTCAGCACGGCCAGCGGATACAGCTCAGTAACAATATAATTGATTAAGCTTGACTAAGACATACCTGTACACCTCGTGCTTCTTCACATGTTCAGGGTGAGTTCTATTGATGGTGCTAAAGAAGTTGATCATTCGATGGGGCTGTTTTAGTCCTGTCACTTCGCAGGCTAAATTTAAATGTTTGCTTTATGCGGTGCCAGATGCCCGGTGTTGTTATGACCGGGGTCGCAGCCGAGGTTCACGTGCTTGGAACACAGGAATCAAGAGGAATCAAGCCAGTCCGGCGAGCGGAAGCCATCGAAGACGCCCAGTCCGCGGCGGCAACGACGCGAGTTTCATCGCCACCACGTGCTGGTGGTCAACTACCTCGACGGGTCAGGAGGATGCGGAGCGACCCATTCATGTGTAATTACCCCCCTAGAGCTCGCAGGGGTGACACGAGGAAGTTTTCCCTATTGTTGGCAAAAGCAAAAGCATGCAGCTTTTCGCCGAACGGGAGTGCTCTCGTGGAAAGTGGCCCTGTCAGGGGCCGACTTCTCGGAATCCTGGACTACATTTCCACCATCAGCTCAAGATCACCATCGCCGCCAAGGAAGTTTACCCTTGCCACATTAAAGTGTGCGAGGAGGCTAAAATACCACTGTCGGCAGTGGGCGGCCCTTAGAATGATCGCAAGTGTCTCCCTGATTGTACTGCCCGATATGAACTCTATTCCCCCAGCTCATATAGCTGGTGACAACAAATCTTATTTAAGAGGCCGAGTTGTATCCGCGAGCTCAGCTCAGCTCTATACAGTCTTTGCGAAACCTTAGGCAAACCTATGCTCAACTGTCCGCCAGCGCCATTGTGAAGGGCTGGCAACGGAGAGCTCGATTTGCTCGCATTGAGTCGTCTCCGTGGAGCCAGCTTTTCCATCATTCTGAAAGCTTCGTTCGGGTTTTTTTTTCTTTGCCGCTTCATGCTTCTCTGGCAAACTCAATATGCTCTGCATTATTACGGCTGCTCGGAGTTGTTCAACGTGCACCGACACTGCGTGGCACACGGGCGCGTTGAGAATTTTGCTTCTATCGAAACACGGCGTCCGCGGCCGGATTTGAACCCATGTACTTCTGATGCGCGTACAAGAAGAGAGTGAGAAGTTTGGGCTTAAACTGAACATTAAAAAGACAAAGATGATGGCGTCTTGCCCTATCACGTCTTGGAGCATCAATGGACAAGAAGTGGAAGCTGTGACAGATTTTCTGTTTTTGGGCTCCAAGATTACCTCGGAAGGAGACTGCAGCCATGAAATTAGGAGACGCCTGCTTCTGGGAAGGACAGCAATGGTTAGCCTTGACCGCCTAGTAAAGAGCAGAGACATTAGTCTGCCAACCAAGATCTGTATAACTCGTGCTATGGTCTTTCCAGTTGTGATGTATGGAAGCGAGAGTTGGAGTGTGAAAAAGGCTGACCGCCGAAGAATTGACGCGTTTGAATTGTGGTGCTCGCGAAGACTCTTGAGAGTTGCTTGGACTGCCAGAAGATCAAATCAGTCGATATTGTCGACCATAAACCCTGACTGCTCATTGGAGGGTCAAATTCTAGTCAAAGCTCAGCTATTTTGGTCATCTAATGAGAAGAGAGGAGTCGCTGGAGAAAGATTCGATGCTGGGAAAGGTTGAGGGTCGCCGGAGAAGGGGTAGGCAGCGAACGCGATGATTAGATGGCATCCTCGAGGCACTGCAGATGAAGTTATGTGATGTTAGGAAGATAGTGAGAGACCGGAAAGCATGGCGTGACATGGTTCATAGGGTCACGAAGAGTCGGACACGACTGAACGACAGAACTGAACTCAGCCTATCAATATGTTCCAGCGGTCTTTGAGGGTCCCAGCTATTTTTATCGACGCCATGGTAGCACTTAACCCCCCCCCCCCCTCGATCTAAAATTTTCTCCACCCAAACCGTATAGAACTGCGTCTCACACTGTCATTCTCATCGATTTTTTAGTAGCTACTACGAATGCCTTGACGAGCTCCGCCCTGGTGGTGCAGTGGTTAGGGCGCTCGACTACTGTGCCTAGGGATGCGGTAGCGAATCCCAGCCGCGGCGGCCGCTTTTCGATGGAGTCTGAAGGCAAGGCGCCCGTGGGCTGAGCGATGTCAGTGCACGTTAAAGATCCCCAGGTGGTCGAAATTTCCGGAGTCCTGCATTACGGGCTCTCAGCCCGAGTCGCTTCCGGACGCTAACCCCCCTCCCCCCCCCCACACACACAGACAAAAGTAGGACAAGTCAGAGATGTTCGGCTGGCACTATGGTTTTCCTTTCATTTGGCCTTCAGAAATTTTCTGTCTGCTGTGGCCATGTTTCATTATGCATTTCGCGATGACAAAAAATACAAGAGCACATTTTGGACTGGGCAATTTATTTGCAGGTTTAATTCCCCAAATGTCCTTCTGATGACGTAATGCAAAAACGGCGGATAGTGGTAATCCAGCGTGATGAAGGCGAACTTTTCAAGGTGTCGAAGGCAAAAGTTTGCTCAAAACATTTTATTGATTCTGACTTTTGGATAAGTGTGACCGGTGGCTTGTGGTTACTGCGTCAGACAGCCGTGCCATCTGTCGTCGCATTTAGTAAGCCAAAAATATACATGAAAAACCCAGCTCAACGCAAACGAGTGCCCACGCCCTGCCAAGCTGCCGCAAAGGACAGCAAGGCAAAATTCTCCTGCGGATAACGTTCCAAGTGAGAACGATGTTCGACTATTGCCTGCAAATCCCAATGCTTAATATAATACCCAGCAGCAGAAAAGAAACCCTACAAACTCATTCGGTGCACACGAATATGTACACATTGATAACTATACTCTCCACCTAAAGGACAACAAACCAGAAGTCCACTGCCGGAAATTTCTCCCACGAACTTGGCTTCAGTTAGTGAACTGCGAACACAGCTTGCAACTAGCAAGGAGAGAGAGGCACAGCTGCAGCCGGAGCTTGAATCACGCATAATAAATGCCATAAATCTCGAAAAGAAGCTGCTAGGCTCATAGCTAAAACTCCAGATGTAGAGGCATGAGCTACACCTCATTCGAAACGAGCTCGTAATGTCACAGCAACAAATGGAACAACTCAGACAGGGTGCTATTATGCCCTCTGGAGTTGAAAATTTTCAAGAGCGTGATGACTTCCAGTTTTACACTGGGCTGCCAAACTACGAGTATTTCAATAGTGTTTTCAAATTGCTAAACCCTGGGAAAAATGGAGAAAATATCAAAAGACGAAGACACATCCCATAAGTCAGATGACCACAGTGACCGACCACGAAAGATGACCGTAAATAATGAACTATTCTTTGTGCTCGTAAAGCTATGACTCAATCTTTTTCACAGGAACCTAGGTCATTTTTTTCGCTGTCTCAATTAGCACAGTGCGGCAAATTTTTTCAACGTGGATGGATTTTATGTACCTGAAGCTATCATAATTGCCAATATGGCAATCAAGAGAGGCCGTAAACCAACGCATGCGAGAAGCATTAATCGAAAACCATGCAGCGAACCGTGTGTTTCTTAATGAAACAGAAATACGTTGCAATAGGCCAACATCGTTCTGTCACTAATTCTTGGTTGTACTCCCTCTACAGACATACTCTGAAGAGGCTCATTGGAGTGTCTCATAATGGTTTCGTTACTTTTGTGTCCGAGTTATTTACTGGGCGTACATCAGACAGAGAGTGTGCAAATAAAAGTGGTTTCTTAGATTTGTATTTCGACAAAGATGACATAGTGATGGCTGACAAAGGCTTCCGCATTGAAGACCTCTTGGGGGAAATTGGTGTAAATCTGAACTTGCCACTCTTTTTGCGGGATGACCAATTCACCGCAGAAGTAGGGAAAACCCAAAAAATTGCGGCACTTCATATTCACGTTGAACGGAGAATTCAGCATATCAAGAGTTATCACATTTTTTATCGGACTTTGCCGATTTCGCTGGCCCATTGGCTAACCAGATGTGGACTGTGTGCGCAATAATGAGCAATCTTCAAGGCAAATGCCACTTCTACGACAATATGGTGATGCAAATGAAGATTGAATGCTTCATCAACATCATCAGAATGCTGATGAAGACTGAAGTAACGAGGCTGAAGATAAGCTTAAATGGTAACATTTTTCTCATGCTGTATTTCGCACATAATGGAGGCGAAAAGCAAGGCGCCCATGTGGAGTGCTATGTCAGTGCACGCTAAAGAACCCCAGGTGGTCGAAATTTCCGGAGTCCTCCACTACGGTGTCTCCCATAGACTGAGTTGCTTTGGGACGTTAAACCCCACAAAGCAACCAAACAACATATTGTCCACTTCGAGAGGTTTAAACGTTTTGAGCACCGGCTGGCCAAAATGCAAGGCAACCTCACTGGCAGCTTTCTAAATAAGGAAGCAATGTTGAAAAGTAAAACTCTCGCAGCTTCACCCACATTGCTTTCCATCCATTTTCATCCAGCCTAATCCTCTGTACCAGAAAGAAATTCTTACTGTAAACAAAAAAAAGTTTCCCCAGTTAATTCCTGCTAAACACATCTGTTCAATTATCTGAACATAATAAAAGTGGTCCTTCTTCAACCTGGGTTCACTATCACTCAGCCCAGAGCAAAACTTACGCCTAACAAGCTCCTTGCCTTTAGTGTCGCGCAGCGAGTGTGGAAATTTTATCTCAACGACACCATAAGTGCCTTTGGCAGGATCAAATACTGTCCTATCCGATATGGCACCGGGCCATAGAAGGGCAGGATTCACCAATAGTCCTCAACCACTGACAGTTACATCATGTACAGCTGATCTGAGGATGTCTTCGTACCATTTTCTGCCACTGGCTTGTTGGCAATTCTGTACTTGCAAGTAACAAGATCACATGGCTCTCAATGAAATACCCTCATTCACTCAGACTCAGAGATTTTTTCCGCAAGTGTTGGGCGCAAAACAGCGAAGCAACATTCCTTCTGAACATCACGTTCAAGCATGAAGTAGTTTACAGAAGTGTGCTTTACACAGCTGGCAGTAACTTACTTTATGACCAGAATCCTGGAGAAGTCCCTGCTAGCAGCAATAGTTTCCAGGCCTTTTGCAGTCCACTGTTGCCTTATGACTACGGCACCGAAGTTTGAAGAAGTCAAGCAGAGGCCTCGCTGCTTCTGCCATGTTGTGCTCTTTGCCTGTTGCCTCGTGTCTTTCTCAAGCTCAGCCGATGAAGTAGGTGTAGTGCAGACCGCCTACACATAGTACGAAGAGGCTGACATAACTAGAATTATTGTCCTGCCGCATATACCAACAGAATAACCAAACAATGTAAAAAGAACCAAAGTATGCCACCAGCCTTCACCCTAACCAAGTGCAATCAAGCTGAACCCTGGCTCCCTCTGCTCTAATAAATCATAGCCTCTCACACTGAGAGGAACAAAAAAGAGTTGGCAGTTCCTAAGTTCATTTCTTTTAATACTTCACTAAATAATAAGCAAAAAGTAAGTTTTTTGCAATATCAGTAAATTTCACGCAATGAAACAATGAAAACAACAGCAAACATAAGGCACTTATAGAAAACAAGGAGGATGACGTGCAAGCTCAGATTTATTAATCAGAAGAATACAGAAATTTACAGAATCAATACTAGACTAATTTGTAACAGTTGGGATTGTCACAACAGAGAAGGCAGCGAAGATAAGGAAAGACAGCACAGTTGCATGTGGTATTTGTACATTATATTTTCCTTAATGTTGTAACCTTGTTACGTCTTACCTGCATATGCTTGTAGAAGGTCAAGATCAGAAATCTAGTCTAGTTACACTAAAGCAATGGTACTGTTTAAATTATTGCATTAACAACCTCAACTTTCACTTCTGAAACTAATCGTATTTAGCTTTTGCGATGCTAATGTGTCAACAGTGCACCTGAGCATACCTCAAAGATCCTGTTGCCGTTTTGGTAAGCAGGCACAGTCTTTACACTGGCGTTTTCAAAAAAGGCTGGGTTGGGAATGGTAGCTGCGGCTGTTGCGCGCACATTTAAAATTCCGGTGACGAACGGTAAAGCTACGAGGATGAAGGGCCTGCTGGTACGCCAGAGGTGAGGATTCAGGTGCAGGGCCAAATATATTTATTTTTTATGGCTGGTTGGGAGTAAGCGGCAGTCCTTTAGCAAATTCTTTTTCTGGGTTTAGTTGGAGCAGTGCTCTGGAAAACTCTTTTGCCGCTTCTTGTTCTTCAGAATTACGGGGCAGCGCCTCCGCTCTTTTAGCTTTGCAATCTTGGGGATGTTGATATCGTCTTTCCTCGTGCTCCTCCAATCCACAATCTGAATGGAGCGCCTTTGATTATTTGAGCCTCGGGGCACTCTCCACTGTTGAGACAGGTCTGTGGCTGATAAATGCTGCGGAACCTCAGTAACATCTTTTCGTTGCAACAGGGCTACGTTCCTCAACACGCCCATCAAATGGTTACAAGCCAGCTTCCCAGCTGGGCATTCACAGCTGCTATCAACAATCTCTCCATGTTTGTTAATGGCAACCATTTTGCAGTAAGGGAAAGAATTGGTTATTATTACTGTTTGTTTTTATTGTTTTTTTTCACCAATACTCGTCATGTGCTTATGCAGTTTACTTTGATACTTGTATTGTATTTTTCAGAATATGATGTACTGCTTTTGCTGCCAAAGTCAACGGCTGGGTGCCTGTGGCCTTGTCAAGCTGCCCAACAGACAGCTTTTACTGTAAGCACTTTGCCACCATGTACTTTGTGGTGGTGAAATAAACTAATTTATTATTCTTTTTCTTGCTATATAGGCGGGTTGCAGAAACCTAGAAGTCAGCTTCTTGCAGAGCAAGAACCCCTTCACCATGGCGGCCTAACCTGTTTTGGGGGCAAAATTTGGATGCAGTGCAGGAGACGTCTGTTGAGACAATAATGGTAACTTCCATTTCCTGCACCCCACTGCTTGCTGCCGCAATTATGGGATTAAAAACCCCTCCGCGAAGCGAGTGCCTCGTGAGTGCAATTCATAGCGCCTTCTCCGCCCCTACCTCCTCAAGGCTTTCAATAGCGAAGGAATTCTGCTAGCCAGGTTTGTCCGTGACATCCGGCTGTACTGTCTTTGCCAAAAGTAACCAGGCTGCGTGTTCCCCTTCTCAGTCGGATAATAGAGACTTCGTACCACTTCTGAAGGTGTACATCCGTTGAAAGTAAAGAGAAGCTCCGGTCCTTAGTTCTTAACTAGTTGCGATTCTCTGAGAATCAACGTTGGCTTTAGAATACAAGCGAGAAGCGAAACATGCAGCCTGGCTACTTTTGGCAAAGACGGATAGAAGTATTCTGCGCTGCACCCAACTTCTGCTCCAAAACAGGTTTGGCCGCTATGGTGAAGGGGGTTTTGCTCTGCAGAGAAGCTGACTTCTAGGTTTTTGCAACCCACCTACAGCAAAAGGCTTTGATGAAGACGAGCCCATCGCTGAAAAGACACACATATGTGGCGCATTAGTGCTAAAAATTTTTAACTGCACATTACACATACAACTTAAGATATGCTGAGACAGGGCAGCAATGACGCTTGGCTATAACATGGACATCTAGAGTTTACTGAAAGAGATTGCTATTCTACTACAAGAGTGCTAAACTTTTGTGATTATCTCGGAAGTCTTTACATGAAAAAAGCAACTCACAGGAAGCCAACTAGGAAGTGTGTTCCTTGTGGGATGCGGTTATGAGGACCGTTTATGACATACCGAAATGTCATATATCACATCTGGCTGTAAAGTCCGCCGCCTATTTAACCGCAAAGTGTAAACAAATAACTTTCGGAATCGGCAATGATGGCTGTGACGCATGACGACCGTTGCAAGTATTTATGCAGTACAGCTCACAAGCGCTGCCACCGAGTGCCAATCGACGACCGCAAATAGTAGGGGTTTTTTGTATTGCTGACTCAGATCCACAGCCGAAAAGAAGATCATAAACAGTCTTCATGTTCGGTTGCTCTTTCTGCGCAGATGTGCGCGCCTGCACACGATGAGAACGCTACGTTCATGCGTCGGAAACGCGATTGCGGGTATACTCCAAAAAATACGTCCAATGAGCGAGAAATATTTCAGGTAGAACAAGTTTTAGTCAGCTTAGTTCATTTGCGGGCTCAAGCGATGGCTTTGCATTTCAGAGTACGCGAACACACATAGACCACTCCATCAGCGTAACGCTGGCTGCTTGCGCCCGACAAAGCCAACAGCTTAAGAAATGCATCATCAGCTAGCCATGAACACTGTTCTCAACACTAACAAATGTATACGCACCTTATTTTAGAGACTCTTGGTCTGCCCAGACAAGGTGATAACGTAGGACTCGGTGCTGAAGTTCTAGCTTCGGTCCAGGCAGCGTTCTGTGGCTGGCCTGCTCGAACAAAAAAACGGTCAGCCTCACCTCGTTTACAGGCGGCACAGCGCTTAAGTCGTTTTCCCATCCTGTGATGGGAAAGACAAGGACTCTTGCTCGCCATACGCGATGAGTGGAGAACGAAAGCAACTGCAGCTTAGCTAAGCGTGCGTCGGAACGGTGGATCAACCCTTCACCATAGCGAGGCATAGTTGCCAGACTTGCTGGGGAATATTTACGAGGTTTCGCAAAGGGTCTATTCTGTTCTCTTCTGTCCACCGGTACATACTTCACGATTTAGAAAGTGTACATAAACCTCTTTCTTCTCTCATCTTCCTGGCTGCTCCTGTCTCGATGTCTCATCTACTCCTGGCAAGTCTGCGGTGAAGTCTAGGCCCCCCAAACCTCGATCACGTCAGTGAGCAGAACCACAGCAATTTTCCGAAAGAGGGCACAGTCTAAGCAACTTTACACTGTGTGCAGTGGTTATTGTTTGTTAGAATATTACAACTTTAGTTTAAAAACCGCCAACGCAAAATTCTTGCCATAACTCCCCTCCGTCCCTCTTAGGCTGCTTGCGATTAACCGCGTAGTGTGCCAAAACGCATGTCATGCATTTAAATATTGCTCTTACAGTAGTTTTTTTTTTCCTTTGCTTTTATATAAACTGAAGCCCGCAGCAAAAAGTTGTTATTAATGGTTTGGTTTATGATGTTTAACGTCCCAAAGCGTCTACAGCCATGAGAGACGCCGTAGTAGAGGGTTCGGGAGAGCACACGGACGCCTTGTTTTTCGCCTACATCGAGAAGCGGCTGCCGCAGCCGGAATACGATCCCGCATCCTTAGGAACAGTAGTCAAGCGCTCTAACCACTGCACTGCACCGCCGCGGTGGGGCGACAGGTTCCCACACGAATGTCACCAAACGTATATGCTGGTCTGGAGCGCACCTGATATTAATCACGGTTGCGACGTCTGGCTAGTCTTTTATATTCCTCATTTCACTTCTGTTTCTTTCCACTTGCTCATCTCCGCCTGCTATTTCATCTCCGTTCTCCGAGTGGCACCTATGAAACAGCTACCACAAGTTTGGTTCGCAACCTCGTTTTGAGTAGTGCGTCTTCAGGAGGCATCTGTCGACCACCTCCGCCTTCTTTGCGGCTTTCTTTCAACCTCCCACTTCGGACATGCTTCGATCTTTGCTGGATATTGCACCTACGAGAGCCGTGTTCAGTAGAACCAACCAAACATCAGTACCACCGTGCGACGTCGATTGTCGGCAGTGAAACTCACACCTGCTTTCGTGTTTTCTAAGATATCTATATAAGCTAAATGCTCCAATTATCTTCGGCGCGAGAATATCGGCAGTCGTAATCTCTCCTGACAAGTTCTACACAGGGATTCTTTTCCCCCATGACTCGTTATGTTCGGAGCTGTGACGGGCGTTGTCGTTGCGCTTTAGTGCAGCTGTTGAGAAATATGCACTTACTAGAGTCAAACTCAGCGCCCGCATCCACTCCGATCGGAAACAATCATGCGTGGCCGGCGTCATCTCTCCGTCGCAGCCCCGTGAGCAGGTCCCTCCCGGAAGACAAGCTAAGCGCGGTCCCAAGACTTGCTTCCCTGTCCATTCGCCGCTTCCGTCGCGATGGCCGACGACGAGCGTACACACGACGCAGCCCGTGGCGCCCCGGCTGTTTACGCCAGTGTATCCCCGCTGGTGTCCTGTTTCAGCGGACTCTGTCATCAGGCCGCGTCTGGCATCGCTCACTGAAGCCTCCGCCAGGTAGCCTCTGGGCGCGGACTGCCTCCCGCTCCCCTCGCCACCAGCCGCACATTTCTCCCACGCTTTTCGACACGCGGAAGTTAGGACGTCGACGCCGCCGCGGTGGGCGCTGTCTCTTCTCAGGCGAGTCCTTCCCGCTGCGGTGGGGGCTGTGTTTTTGTGCGCCTTGTAGTCGGCGCCCATGTGTTTTCGCAGAGCTTCAGCGAACGCCTTGCACATGCCGTATCGA
Organism: Amblyomma maculatum; assembly: GCF_055883805.1. NCBI lineage: Eukaryota > Metazoa > Arthropoda > Arachnida > Ixodida > Ixodidae > Amblyomma > Amblyomma maculatum. The sequence continues at coordinate 57,723,318 of NC_139344.1, forward strand.
CGCACCCTTCATCATTCTGATGAATGTTCACGAGGCGGACGCTTACTAGCGGAGACACGCGCTGCGGCCCTCTTGCTTTTCTAACTCCGTCCCTGCGCGAATTCTTTTGCATTTTTTTGGTGTGTGTTTGTGCTCTGTGGATGCGCTGAAGAGAGCCGTCCTTATCAATGATGATACCGTACCAACTTCGTTGCTTTAGTAACTAGTGAGTACAATGTCCATCGACTGTCTCTATGGGATGTCGTCGTTACGCGCTTTTCTTCAGTGAATGTGGCTAAGCAGAAGCCGTTTTATCCAGTATGGCTGAAAGAAAATTGCTTTATTTACTTTTTCAACTTTCGCATTTCACACTGAGTTCAAACGCCTCTTCAGCGCAGGCTTTTACTATTACCTCAGTGTGCACTGTATTGCACAGTGTTCAAACAATAACTTGCGAATAAATTGTCAATGTTCGCTGAGCGCAACATGGCAGAGAAGACAGTGAGATTGTACACAAAGAAGGGTGAAATAAAGGCCCATGCTTGAAGGGGGCGATTGTATGAGGTGAAGGTGAAAGGGGAGGGGGTTGAATTGGGCACCTTCCCTTCAAATCCGCCTCTCCACACTACCTTTCTTTTAGTACATTTCTCCATCTTTGTTAGCGCTCAACCGACGCGTTCTCCGGTAAGAGGGAACGATCGAGTTCGCGTCGCTCACGTGGATGATAATTGGACACTTGCGTGCGAACGACGCTAACCATTTCCCCTTTTGTATTTTGTAAATTATGTGCAAAGCTCCTCCGGACCTTTCTTGCTATCGCTCCCCTCTGTACTTCACCTATCATCTGCCGGTCCCTTTTCGTTCCCGCCGGACGCTGCTCGGGTGCTTAAGATATTAGATAACAATTGCCGTGACTGGCAACATTCTTTTCCTTCCTTTTTAATTAGCATAATTTAATAAATCACTACTAGCACCACCACTAATGGAAACCAACGGTCTTCGGTGTTTCCTGGGGTCTGCGTGTAAGATGCTATTTTCGTCGTGCATATATGGAGCTTACCTTGCGCGCGAGCCTGACACCAGGCGTACAAACAAGGACACAGTGCTCGCTGGCTATCCCTTTCGTTCTCTCTTTCGTTCCTTTCTTTCTCTGCTATTTTCCTTTTTCTGTAATATTTATTTGTTCAGGCCAGGACACATCGTGTGTGTCTACCTGCTTTAAGGGGATGGTCAGGATGAAATCATCACCATCATTAAAATAATTCATAGGCGATGGAAGGTTAATCTAGCGGTAATGCATGGGCATGGCTTGCTGTCACTGCATACAGGTCGTCACGCATGCTTTCCTATCACTAAACTCCTGTGCACGTGTAGGTTGACTGTTCGACTCCCGATCAATGGCTGACGGAAGTTAACGCTAGCAGTTCTTTGCTATGCATCACGCAGATTCGAGCGCAACTGGTGCCTCACTTTGGTGCCTCACATTTTAGGCGAGCACAGCATACAAAATGGTGAGTCCTCTTTTAGTTCGCAAATAATAAAGCTTCCATTCAGTCAGGTAGCCGTTGTATGTGCGTGTATCTGTGTGTCATTGAAAGAAAATGGGATAAAAATTGGCAGTGGTTTAGCTCTGGTGAAACCTAGTTGCGTTGCGAAAGCAACAGCTGCACGGCTACGCTTCGGATAGTTTAGGCTATGCGCCAAGCAGCGGTAGGGCTCTCCTTCTCCATAGTTGGTCGATTCTGGCCGCGCGCTCCTCCTAGCCCCCCCCCCCCACACACACACACACACACGCACACACACACACACACACACACACACGTACACGCACACGCACACGCACACGCACGCACACGCACACGCACACGCACACCCACACACACACACACACACACGCACACGCACACGCACACACACACACACACACACACACGCACACACACACACACACACACACACACACACACACACACACACACACACACACACACACACACACACACACACACACACACACACACACACACACACACACACACACACACACACACACACACACACACCTGTTCTCAGGACAACCAACAGAGTGATGCACAAGCGCGGCTGCGAAGGCAGCTCCGACACACCAGCTGCTGCCTCTGACGTCGCGTGGCTCCTCGCGCATGCGCAGCTTGGCCCACGCTGTGCCACGCGAAATGGCCCGACGACTAGCGTAGTTTTGCTTTCGCAACAATATTGCTGACACTGGGTTTCCTTCGCGAAGCGGCGCGGTCACTACATTAGAGAACTACACCATCAGCGAAGCTGAATACCGAACGTGTTTAAAGGGCCACCCACATGGAGCGAACTTTCTCTGCGAACTGCATGCAGCGCGGCGGAACTCCGACGCACCTTCGCCATGCCGTACCACATGCAGCAAAATACTGGCATCGGCCCCCGAGTGAGAAAACGCACGAGCTGGTCCGCTTCCACAACGCACTTTTCACACTAAATGATATTTCAAGACCAACACATAAAATAGGCAGCGACTAATATGGCGCCCGACAGCGCTTGTATACAGCCTCCGAGTACGCCCAAAGCCGCAGTAACAGCGTACTGCAAGCGTGTCTCTCTGAAGCACGGTTTAAGCGAGTGTTGTTGAGCAGAACGTAGAAAAGGATCCTGCTTCAGCTGTATTATCATAGTAGGCACAATCGCAACGCTTAATGCACCTTATGTCGCGACCTTACCAAAGCGGGGCAGCCCGCTAGCGCGGCAGGTGCTCTAGCCGTGGGGTGCTCCCTCCTCATAGAACTGCCTAACATTCAAGCCCATTCTCTAATATAAAAGCAAAATATGATTAATTTCGGGTGCACGTTTTAGCGGAAGTGGCATGCAAGCGGACCGGAGCAGCCTCGCCACAACAGCGGCAGCTGGTTGTGAGCAGAAACTTGCTTGCATCGCAGCTGTCGCTTCTATACCAGCCACCTGTACGGCTCAGCGATCCCCAAGAAGGATTCAGTATTGACATTCCGCTTATTATTTACAAGAACAACAAAATTTGGCACACTTTTTTTTAAGTTTTGTTGCGAAAGCAACACTCCGACAGCCAAAGCGATACCTCGAGTGGCCGCAGCTACGCCGTAAAGAGGCATAGCTATTGTCTGCTCATAATAAAGTCAGCCTGCCATGACCTCTCAATTCACGTTACGCCTATGCCATGAGCAGCAGCTGCCAACTCGGGTCGCTCCTTTCAGACCGTTTGCATTCTCGTTACCCCTACGACACGCAGTCACGTCCATACGGCTTGGTTGAAGCGTGAATTTATATGTGGGCTGGTGCTTACGCACGTCATACCCTTAAAGGTTGAGCCTAAGTGTCCCCAATAATGTAGCACCTTGCACTGATAGGGCGTGACAGGGGAATAATGTAGCAGCCTAGCAGGCAAAAGAAACTTCCGCCGTTGCTTTTGCAATTCAGTTAGGGTTAACCAGAGCTAAACCACAACAATTTTTTTTTTTTTTTCGTATCGTCGGGGCGCATGACTCGGAGCTGTAGCCGCCGCGGAGCGGCAGCAATTGGTACCATCGCACGCCAAGGAGCGGCCGTTCGCCCGGCCACCGGTGAAACTTCTAGCTCGGCTATAGCTCGGCTTGATCGGCGGCAATGGCCGCCAGGCGGCAGTTCGCAAGGTTTGCCGCGGGAAAATCGCTCCATGTGGGTCGGCCTTAACTGCCACTCTCTATGGCTGTGCGTTGCTGCCATCGTCACAGAGCTGTGGTCATAAATTCTTAGAGCACATTGGAATCTACACTGCAGAAATGCGAAAGTCAAAGCGTAGCTGGTGCACACGGTGCAAATGTTTGCTCTCATTATCATTATCAACTAAATGTACCGTCATTATTATTGATAATGTCATCAATGTCATCAACACTAATTGCGGCGTCATTGCCATCGCTACTATCATCCTCACGGTAGACAAGAAGAATTATGATGTGCATTTCACGATCCCGGGCATGGCACAAAAAAACTAATTCTATGCGAAGGGAGCGGTATACTCTTTAATAATCTTTAATATTTTTTTTTAATTTTTGCCTACAGATAATGAAGATGGCTGTCCCTTTGATTTAGTCATGCTCGTGGGCCTCCATTATATATTGCGCTCACGAATGGCCGGGTATCACTGTGATATTGACGCTCGGCCCTGCACGCGCATGTACTTTCGTGAAAGTATTCACAGGTTTATTGAGGTTTTCTAATCTCAAACATGTGCCCCGGACTGGTTACCAAGGTTAGACCCCTTACTTGCACTTAGAGAATTTTAGTGTGTCAAAGCCATACACGTAAGGAGTTGGCGGGTTATTTTTTTCTGCGATGTATTTTGATGAACGTATTTTCAGATCTGTTAAAGCCCAGCAATAAATATATCAAAAGAGATCCTGGGCATTACGCGGAGACAGACAAAGACGCTGTTCCAAGCGGTTGCGTTTCTCGGTGTTCTCCGCACAAAGGCTTCAATCGGCCTCTGGCCGAGGTACTACTCAGGCTAATGCCAGCAGTAATGAGTACCGGATTGTTTTGCCCCGTCTCCCAACTGGTAAGCTGGTCGCTGACTCCGTTTTATTGCATACGGACCTTGCCGGATGCCCGTACCGGGCACAAGACTTCAGAGACTCCCTTCGGAATGTTGTGGACCTCAAGGAAATTAGTTCAATTGGCAAATTTCAAATCTCTCATGTATGGAGAGATAGAGAGAGAGAATAAACTTTATTGATGCAAAGTAATTACGTGGGTGGTTCACCCAGGTCCGGGAAACCATTGGCGAATACGGTCCTCCAGGCCTGACCTATCAGCTGGCGCTGAAGGGGGAGCTCTTTGTGAGCCAGCTTCGCCTCCCACTGCTCCTGGCTAATTTTCTGTAAACCGTATGATTTAAGTTGTTCGGAGCAGTTCCAAACCATGTGGAGGATGTCGGACACATCTCCGCAGGCCGGACATGAATTTGTGGTGTATTGCGCGGGCCAAACCTTATTGTGTCGGGTTGGGTTTGGTAGTGTGCGGGCTTGCATGTTTCACCATATAGTGTCTTCCTGATGAGTGAGGTCTTTGTGGGGATCTGCGTATGTTCTGCGATAAAGTGTATGGCTGGTCACCTGCAAATCGGCACAATCGAAAGAGAAATTGGTGGCTTGCGGTGATCTCGTTGTTAAGGACTGTCGTTGTATCGTCGTGGACCCAGAACCAAAAGTGGTGAAATTGAAGCTTATGTAGCTTCCCGAATGCTTGGAAGACGCCTTCATACGTGAGGCACTACAGGCCTACGGGAAGGTGACTTCGATTTAGGCGGAAAACTGGAAAGTGGCGGAAATGGAAGATTTGAGAACGCTGAACCGGGATGTTGTTGTGTCTCTCGCTGGAGGAGTCGGCGTTGGCGACGTCCCACATGTGCTGACTATTTGTGGTATACAGAGACTTGTTTTAATACCAGGCAGGCCACCGCTATGCCTCCAATACAACCGTGTTGGCCACATTCGTAGGCACTGCCGTACGCCGCGTTGTGACGACTGCCGACGCTTCGGTCACATCGCAGAAGAGTGCGTCGTTACCTATGCGGACAAGCTGCGGCATCGTGTGCAGCCACCCAACGACGCTCTACAAGAGCATACTGGATGCCGCAGAAGTGCTCGACGCGGCTGGTGTCTTTTCAGCTACTACTGTGGACATAGCTTCCACAGCTAATACACCGGTTGTTCCTCAGGGTGGCTCCAAAGAGAGCGAGGAGAAAGTAGAAGAATGTGAGACGCTGCCTCGATATGAGACGCCGAATCCGGCACATGATATGGGAGCCTGGCACCTGTTCTAATCCTGCCAAAGGTGGCAAGGCACCAGGCACCAGGTGGTCCCGAGGCACCAGGTGGTCCAGGCACCCCGGTAACTCCAGCCACTGATGTCAATGCTGGGGAAGAGCTTGCAGGTCAGGCCACTCACCTGCAACTGAGGCCGCCTTCCTGTTGAAGAGCATCTTCATAAGCGCCGGGTACATTGCGCATCTGACTCAAGCGAAGATGGTGATCCGGTAAGCGTGAAGCATCGCCGCCGGCGCACGTCGAAACACAAGGGGAAGTGCCAACGTTCGCGTTCCCGAAGTCGTGGTGGAGGTCCGGAGGCGACATCGCCGTCTCCGGAGAGACAAATGCAAGCCTAGTTAACACTTCTGTGGTCACCATGGCGACCCCTGAGGAGCTAGTGTTTGCAACGCTGAATCTGCGAGGCTTTAAGTCTCATCAGAAGCAGGTGTAACTGTAACTTCGCCGACATTCCAGCAGCAGGCGGCTCGATTTTGTCGCTGTCCAGGAAACGAAGATTGAGAGTGAGCAGGATACAGAGAGGGCACTAAGACCCTTTTTGCCTGATTACAATCTTATTGTGACGCATTCTGTTGGTTTTTCGACGGGTTGTTTCTTGTTTTTGCGAAAGGCTCTCCCTTATTATACGTTATCTTACTATACCGACACTAAAGGGCGGTTAATATGCAGTGATTTTTTGCTCCCCAGGAAGCCATGGAGACATCAATATTTATATGTCAAATTTACTGCAGCTGAGCGTGTTGATATGTTTGAAGGCATGGCTAACCTCCTAAAGAATGTTGTGCTAATGGGAGACTTTAATTGTGTATGGTATCTGAATGATCGTGCTGGGCCTAGTGTACACAGAGACAGCTGGAAGAGGTGAAGTGTTGTCGCCTGTTATAGATGATTAGGACTCTTTGATACAGGGGCCTCATGTCATGCAACTACACTATTCACGCATATCCAGGGAAGGTCCCAAGCGCCTAGACAGGATTTATGTTTCTTCCTCGCTGGTTTTCCGTGATTTGTTGTGTGAAACTGTACCGGTTTCTTTTTCAGATCATTATATGGTGGTTGCTCGGCTTGGGAGAACTTACTGTTCAAAATTTAGACCGCCATGAGAGCTTTGGAAGCTAAATTCTTCGTGTGTAAATGACCAGGAGTTTGCATTTCGGATACGCTCACAACTGCAAGTATGTTTCACAGGTGCCATGCCAATGTTTGCAGCTTGGGAGCTGTTTAAACAGGAGGTGCGAGCGATAGCTATTGAAATTGTGTCTGTTAGGTAATTTTACAGGAAATTTCAAGAAAAGCCATTGCATAAGAGTTTGTATAACCTCTATGAATTAGAATGTGAGGCACCTGGAGTATATTTAGACGAAATTGCTAGGGTAAAGTGTGACATTGAAAAACAGGACGCTGAAAGATACAGGAGCGCCCGAGTTCGATCTCGTACAAATCGTGTTTTGCACTCTGAAACTCCTGCGCGACACGCTCTACTTGACGAGCACCGTTATGCTACTGCCAAGTTGATACCGGGAATAATGTCCAATGGCACCTAGCGAAAACGTGTGAGATCATATCTGTGTTTGTGAGCTATTGCACGGCACTGTTCAGTGACGCTTCTGCTACTTCTAATTCGGATCTACTAGCTAACTTTAAAGCTCATATAACGCCTTTATCAGAGGAAGACTGTGCTCTTATCAATGGCCATTTCACGTTGGAAGAAATAGAACACGCAATTGACCAGTTACCCCTCTCTAAAACACCTAGCCCTGATGGCATATCGTGCGAGTTTTACAAAACTTTTAAACCTTTGCTGAGCCCTGTCTTGCTGCAGATTTTCGCTTTAAGTTCTGATGTGGGGGTCCCTCCTCGGTCCTTTACTAGGAATCACACAGTCTTGATTCCAAAGAGTGCGGACAAAGAAAAATTGCTCTCAGTGGACGGCTACAGGCCAATCACGTTGGCAAATGTGGACTACAAAATTCTTTGCAAAAGTACTATCAAATCGTTTACAATATGCGATGACGCTTCTCATTTGCCCTCATCCGACGTGTGGCTTGAGGGGACGCTCCATTCATAATAACATACATATTGTACATACAATTCTCGAATCTTGCTGTGGCTCTTACGAGCAGCTTGCTCTACTCCAGATTGACCTTTCGAAGGCATTTGATCGTGTCCGGCATTCGTTTCCGCTTTCTCTTCTCGAGCGTGGAAATGTGGGATCAACTGTAATTAAAGAGGTGCAACTTTGTTATGACAACTGTTCCACCCGCTTGATTGTTAACGGTCACCTCTCAGAGCCTGTGCCAATTCGATCATCTGTGAAGCAAGGCTGTCCTATGTCAACGCTACTCTTTGCCCTCTACCTAGAGTGTACTGCGAAACAACAATATCCGTGATTATGTTGCCTTTGATAATGAAGTCAAAGTGCTTGCGTACGCCGATGATCTGGCGTTTTTCTGCACTGACAAACCCAACATTGACCAAATTATAACCACCATTGAGCAGTTTGCCATGTATCTAGCGCTCAAAAGAATAGGCCTAAAAGTTCGGGTTTGTGGTTCGGTTCATGGGGAGCTATGCCGACTCATTATGCTGGAATTGAATGGTCTCGTGTTCCCCCTAAATACCTTGTAGTTCCCCTTCATGCATTCAAGTTTAGTGGGCGTTACTGGAAAGAGCGTGTCTTGGCACTCCAAAGCTAGGCTCAGACTTTTGTTCCGCACCACCTATCAATTTTTGGCCGAGCACAGGCCTGTAAAATGATTCTGGCTACAAATATTTATTATGTTTCACAGGTATTCTATTGCGCGAGGAATTCCATCCAAAGTTTTCACCGAACGTTTGCGACGTTCATATGGTCCTCAAGTTTTGAGCTTATGCGGCGCGATAACTTATTCAGGCCTGTTTCTGCTGGCGGACTAGGTTTGACACATCTCTATGTCAGACAGTTAGTTGCTCGTTTCTTCTTTTTCCGTAATAGCTCTCATCCAATTACCAGAGCATCCCTGCAAACTAACCTTGTGAACCTTCTTCCCAACTTAGTGGTCTCTTCCAAATTTACCGATCGGCCCTTATTATTTGGTTTCATGAAATAAATTTACGATTCAGTGCGTTTTCTGGCAGTTTGCCTTTCTTACGAGTACTTATTCTCTGTTTCACTGAAAATTTTATACAAAGAATTGATATCTATGTTGTTCCCGCCTCCCTTATATCGTTCATTCTATTCTAATTGTATGGGGCATAATGTGTTAAAAAGAGTGCGCAAAATGCCCATCCGGCCCCTTCTACTAAAACCTTTTTTTTTTTAATTCATGCCGAAGTTTTGCCAGTTAAAATGTGGCTTCACAAAAAAAAAATATATTTTCGTTTCTTCTGTTAATTGTCGGCTGTGTGATACACCTGAAACCATCAAACACTGTTTTATTGCCTGCAAAGATGCTATATTATTACTGTGAAAGCAATACTACTCGCACTTTCAACCCTTCGCGGGACCAGCCCACAGTTACTTCTTACCCACGTGATGCTGTGACGTCACACCCCACTTGACACACGGGCTGGCAGGGGCTGCCAACTTGTATCGCTCGTTTCACATGGGACGGTTATGTCAGAATCAGCCTGCTAGGGCCCTGGCATTCACGTTACCCCTATAGGCCACTAAAGCACGTTCGTATGGGTTGGTTAAAGTGGAGCTTTATATGTGGGCTGAGGAAGAAGAAAAAGAGAAGAAAAAGAACGCTCGGTCACCCGCAGCTAATGCTTTCGCTCAATATTTGGTTCAGCAGCATTGAACCCTTGTATTTTTTTTTTTGGGGGGGGGGGGACGTTCTGCCAATAACACTGAAGAAAGACTTTATTCTGAATTCCCACAGTGTGCGTTACTTAATGGCCACCGAACATGACCACGGACCCTTTGACATGATTTTCGTCCTTGGACTGCACAGCCTGTGCAAAACGCGTATGTTGTATCGGAATGCTGAGCCTCTAGTCTCCCCCGCTACTCATTTCGGCCAGATGGTGCCCCAGCTTAGAGACACTTACGAAGATAGTGACTATCAACCTGACTGGCTACCATTGTCTTTCCTTGCCACCATCTTAGTGAAGTTGTGATCAATCGTATTCTAGTTATGTGGGGTTGTGTTGCATGTTTCAATAGGACTTTTCGCCTAGAGACTGATTACTTTGTAAATAATGTAGATAGCTCTTTCCTGAATTTAAAGGCATGTAATAAACACCGTGCTGAAAATGAAAAAGAAAATCCCCGGCATGGCGCAGTTCGGGATGCAAGGGATGGCGGTCCGGTGGAGACACGATTTATTTATTCATTTTTATCTATCTTCCTCTCAGTAGACAAGGAGGCTTGGATAGGTAGGGAGCTGTCTCTATTTGCACGAGCACAAGTTCGCAATTTTTTCTTGATTTCGAAGCTTATCTATGTCACGCAGGTGTTGCATTGTGCAAGCAACAAAGCACAGTCCATGTATAGAATGTCTGCTACTTCTGTGTGGCGCTCTGGATGGGAGCCTATCTGTCGATACAATTTGCGTCTCCCTCTGGATGCTGGTAGAGCTGGACTTCAGCACTAACTTTGTTCGTTAGGCTGTTTCGAGTTTTTTTTGTTTTTTTGTTGTTGTTGTTGTTGTTTTTTTCATAAAACAGCAAGCCGTTCTTTCCTCCTGTGTTTAATAAACGATTAAGTGACAATTTACCTAATTTGTTTGCACCCACTAGTGATAGGAGTGAGGGTCCTTTGTGGAGTTTTCTTGAGGAAGTTTCCAACACATTCCATTTCCTCACCGTACGGTTTTCCTTAGAATTTCTATACAGTTTATCCAGAAGACAGATGGCAAAAGTTCTATCTATTTGAGACTTTATTTCCAGTACCTCCCATTTGTAGACAATAGTGTATAAAGCGGGTGCAATGGACGTATATATACAATAAATCGCAATGCCTTTCTTTTTGCTTCAGTAAGATGTGTTGTCGGCCTAGTCAGTGCAGTACTTCAGACATCTTATAGTTGCGCGAACAAAGACACACACAAGACTGGGTACAGGACGAAGTCTGAAGTTCTTTCTTTTTGAACTTCACATGTCAAACTTACCTATCAAAGTGTGGTTTTGTGCAAAGGGGACTTTTGTGTCATGGTCAGTGGACTGTCGCATGTGTCAGCAGCCAGAAACTATAGATCGTTGCTTTGTGTATTGTCGTGATGCAGTGTTTTGGGGGACATTCTTCAACAGACTCTCAAAAAGGACGTTGATATTACGCCCTATCCTGTAAGAGTTTAGCCTACAATTGAAGCTTCTGAGGTTCCATGTGATCATTTTGGGCTCATGGAACTGTTTAGTCTGTGGAAGAGCCGCATGACATATCGCCACGCAGAGCAACCACATTCATCGAAGTATCTGTTCAGAGAACAATGTGCTATGGTGCGGGGAGTATGCTGCGCAATACCGATCTGCTGCCTGGTTATACCTTTACTCGATGCATGTATATATCCCCCGGAATTTTGATGTGTGGGCAAAGTGAGAGATCGATGCTAGTGCGACAGTGTATAACAGGTTGCGGGATGTGACCTGGTTAAATATGGCTTGAAGTACTACCATGCAATAAATAAAAAAAAAATCCCGGCGTGGCGCAGTTGCTTAAAGCGCTCGGCTGGGGATCCAAGAGATGGAGGTTTGATTCCCTATAGAGACAAGAATTTTATTTTTCTGTTGACGTCATCGTGACGTCGTTTGTGTGTGTGTGTGTGTGTGTGTGTGTGTGTGTGTGTGTGTGTGTGTGTGTGTGTGTGTGTGTGTGTGCGCACGTGCGTGCGTGCGTGCGCGCGCGCGTGTGTGTGTGTTTGTGTGTGTGTGTGTGTGTGTGTGTGTGTGCGTGCGTGCGTGCGTGCGTGTGTGTGTGTGTGTGTGTGTGTGTGTGTGTGTGTGTGTGTGTGTGTGTGTGTGTGTGTGTGTGTGTGTGTGTGTGTGTGTGTGTGTGTGTGTGTGTGTGTGTGTGTGTGTGTGTGTGTGTGTGTGTGTGTGTGTGTGTGTGTGTGTGTGTGTGTGTGTGTGTGTGTGTGTGTGTGTGTGTGTGTGTGTGTTGCGAAACAACAGAAACAAAACGACGTGATGGCATGGCGATGAAATATGCTTTAATGGCCAGCGGGCCTGCCGCGAGCGCTCCACCCTGGGCCACTGCCCGCTGCGTTGTCTACGTAGCAATATTTTTCATCACAGCTCATTCGTGCTGTTGCCATAAGGAAACATATAATTCCACAAATCCTATCTAGCTGTAAAGCGTTTTGCTTATGATTGAACTTATGTACCCATTAAGAAAACCGTCTTCCAAAGTATAGTACTGCTTTTGCAACCGACAAATGATATAATATAATTAAGAACTGTATTGAATACCACTGCACCTCGCAACAACAACAAAAAGAATACGGGATAGAGAAGAAGTTAAACGGTCACTTTCATTTATCCATGAAGTTTTAAAAAATAACAAATTTATTCTATTTTACGCTATCATCAACCCTGCCAACAAGCAAAAAACGAGTTTATAAGCATTGGGAAGGCTTTGGGTACTGCATAAGATAAAATGCAACTAAAGTCAGCAAACACTAAATCAAAGTTTGGACTCCTACTCCTTAAGGGGAAGCCCTAGGCATTTCTATAGAATAAAAACATGCGTTTAGTTTTATATTTATTTTATATTTTATTTTGCATTATGCAATACGGTTTAGTTCCTAATATAAAAAGGCACGTAGAACCTCTTTGAAGAGATTTTGATAAAAGTCGCAGGTGTGGTAGCTTTTTTTTTTTAATTCGAATGAAAGTTCTCTATTTTTTTTTTTTATAAATATTCTCGAATCTGGGCCGATTCAGTGATAATATGGAATAAGAACGGGCAACTCTAGCGCTGCAAATTCTTTTCGGAATAAAGAGCAAGGCCTGCATAATACAGAGAAAAGTTTCAGTGATAACACTATATTACGTTGTGCTGGAATATAGGATTAAATATTGGCAAATTTCAGGACAAAAGCGCAGTGATTCCCCCCCCCCCCCCTTCCATCACTATATGAGCGTGCTGTACGTCAAAAAGCGACCAGAAGCGACAGCCGAAAAGGATCCCAATAATTATACATGACAAAATTAATGTATACCCTTGACAAGACGCGGATAACACGGGCTTTAGTGTCAGCAAGTCTTCACAATGAGATTGTTATTTTCGTTTTCTGTGCGTAGTAGATGGCTGCTTTTTTTATGAGTTTTAGTCCTTCCGGACAGCTGGGCGGTCAATGTGATGGCATACTGCCGTCGGCACCGTGGCACAACTTGCCTGGCTGCATTAGCAGCATGGTCGTATAGTGGCCGTATTTGCCGGACCAAGTTGACAAAGTCATTATTGGCACCAGTAAACCGTAGTCCTTGGTAGATAAAAGCTGTCGCGGGTAAAAGCTGTTTAGCTGGCGGACCTATGATTAACTCTATCAAAAAACAACGCGCGCTGACACGGGGAACAAGCAGAGGCGAAAGTATAGTGGACGTTTCTCCATGATGTGCAGCCTAGTAATAGTCAATGCTGGTGATATTCAAATCCTCGTTGTGCTGACGGCAGAATACTAGGGTGACGTCCACTGATTTGGTCTACTTATTTTACCTGTCACCTTAGCTGTAGCGAAGGTGACCTTTTTTTCTCTCAAGTTACATTGCCATCTTTGTGTAATGCTGACAGCTATTTAAGTGCGGGAAGTGATTTAAGCTATAATTTTTAGATGGACTTCGATGACACAGACCGGGCCGGCACAACATAAGACTAGTTCTTTCATCTTAATTTTTCCATATGGTTTTTATTCGATGCCAACTTTGCTGCTAGACACCGCGAGGCACAAGGGAAAAAATGGGACCTGTTTTCACGAGGGTATTTTTTTTTCGGTCGGATATACGTGAAAGCAAAGGGCAGCGGCGAGGAGCGCGACAAGTCGGACCCTTCAGCGGCGTATCATTTTCGTGGTTAGCGGGCGTTTCTTCTCTGTATTGAAGTTTGATCAGGTAGTTTGCGGCTCTTAATCCTCGTGATTACTCTTCGGTGGCATGACGAATAACGGGGAAATAAACGCCTGCAGCTCATGCACAGTTTGTTGTGCATCTCAACATCGTCCTACATCTCAAGTCCCACGCAGGGAAGCTGCGCTGTTGGATTCCTGCACTACTGCCCGTGCTCTGTTCGTACAGAGGAAGATACTAAAGCTGCTGCTAGTAACTTCGAGTGGTCCCATGGAGCCGCTAAGCGCGATGTTACCTAAACAGCACATGCCGAACTTGTGAAGTAGCACGCTTTTCTCTTTTTACTTTCTCGAGTTTCAACGTGTGACGTTTCATCATCGCTCCATAGGAAGCGAGTAAACGTCGCTACGATCTCGTCACTGATACGTAGTGTTATCTCCCAGATTGTTTGGATCTTTTGTTGTTGTTTTTTTAAGGTCGTTCAGAACTTGACGAACACGCAAAATAGCCACGTACACCCTCTGGTTAAGCAGGATCAGTATGGTATATATGGCATATAGAGTTTAACACCCCAGTCTGAAATCGACTATAAAAGAAAACATTTCAAAGTATAGTTATATTAAAGAATCATCCGCACAGTGAGCTAAATTGTAGCTGCAAGCTTGTAGAATAGATTTGCATTTACGCTTTTGCAGCTTTCCTAGAATACATGAGAGCAAAATGAGAGCATTCTTGCGGACCCTCATGTATGCATCACCGGCGAATGACCTTGACTAGTGCCTCTAGCGTCTTTTTCATCAAGTAGAAAGGAACAAGTTGACGGCGCAATCGGCGGGGATTCAAAGAACAAGGAGGTCGAGCTCTTCTTATTCAAATGAGCAATATGGCTTAAGTTACCGGTAATATTATACGTTATCTAAAGTGAGAGTGCATGAAGATAGCAGAAAGACCATTAAAGGACTTGCTACATGAAAAGGATATGCTTCCAGTCGTTCATGGCGTCACTTTATCGCATGCGCTAGGAATCGGCCCTGGAGTTCAGGAGTGTAGGCGATTATTTTTTCTGATGCGTCGCGGTTTCTCATTTTTATTTAATTTAATCCGTCAATGTACATGCGCCCACCATAGCCGCCCTGTTGCTGTCACGGAGGCGGATAGTGGATACGTCACTCTTCCTGGTAATTCCATCTGAGGAATAGGCTGAAAAATTCAAGCACTACTCTCTTAAGAGACGGGCACGCTTTGAAATATCCGCACACGCGAGTTGGTTTCGAAGGC